>NC_068951.1:13087500-13270646 GCF_026419915.1 Harpia harpyja | reverse complement strand
GCCTGTAGATAGGGCGCCAAGGGACCGTGAAGAACAGCAACAAGTTTCAGGGCTGGGCCCTTCCCTGTGGGAGAAGGAGCCGGACGTTTGCCTTTTCGGCAAGAGGCTCTGCCGCGACCGCGCGCCATGAGATATCGCGTCTCTGGGAAAGCACAGATCCCCAGTCCTCTTGTGCCTGTAGATAGGGCGCCAAGGGACCGTGAAGAGCAGCAACAGCTTTCAGGGCTGGGCCCTTCCCTGTGGGAGAAGGAGCCGGACGTTTGTCTTTTCGGCAAGATGCTCTGCCGCGGCCGAGCGCCATGAGATGTTGCGTCTCTGGGGAAAACACCGATCCGCAGTGCTGTTGTGCCTGTAGATAGGGCACCAAGGTTAGGTGAAGAGCAGCAACAGCTTTCAGGGCAGGGCCCTTCCCTCTGGGAGAAGGAGTCAGACGTTTGCCTTTCGGCAAGATGCTCTGCCGCGGCAGAGCGCCATGAGATGTTGCGTCTCTGGGGAAAAGAACCGATCCCCAGTGCTGTTGTGCCTGTAGATAGGGCACCAAGGTTAGGTGAAGAGCAGCAACAGGTTTCAGGGCTGGGCCCTTCCCTCTGGGAGAAGGAGTCAGACGTTTGACTTTTCGGCAAGAGGATCTGCCGCGGCCGAGCGCCATGAGATGTTGCGTCTCTGAGAAAGCCCAGATCCCCAGTGCTGTTGTGCCTGTAGATAGGGCACCAAGGCACTGTGAAGAGCAGCAAAAGCTTTCAGGGCTGGGCCCTTCCCTGTGGGAGAAGGAGCCAGACGTTTGCCTTTTCGGCAAGAGGCTCTGCCGCAGCCGAGCGCCATGAGATGTTGCGTCTCTGGGGAAAACACCGATCCGCAGTACTGTTGTGCCTGTAGATAGGGCACCAAGGTTAGGTGAAGAGCAGCAACAGCTTTCAGGGCTGGGCCATTCCCTGTGGGAGAAGGAGCCGGACGTTTGCCTTTTAGGCAAGAGGCTCTGCTGCGGCCGAGCGCCATGAGATGTTGCGTCTCTGGAAAAGCACAGATCCCCAGTGCTGTTGTGCCTGTAGATAGGGCGCCAAGGGACCGTGAAGAGCAGCGCAGGTTTCAGGGCTGGGCCCTTCCCTGTGGCAGAAGGAGCCGGACGTTTGCCTTTTCGGCAAGAGGCTCTGCCGCGGCCGAGTGCCATGAGATGTTGCGTCTCTGGGAAAGCACCGATCCCCAGTGCTGTTGTGCCTGTAGATAGGGCGCCAAGGCACCGTGAAGAGCAGCAACAGGTTTCAGGGCTGGGCCCTTCCCTGTGGGAGGAGCCAGACGTTTGCCTTTTCGGCAAGAGGCTCTGCCGCGGCTGAGCGCCATGAGATGTTGCGACTCTAGGAAAGCACCGATCCCCAGTGCTGTTGTGCCTGTAGATAGGGCACGAAACTTAGGTGAAGAGCAGCAACAGCTTTCAGGGCTGGGCCCTTCCCTGTGGGAGAAGGAGCCGGACGTTTGCCTTTTCGGCAAGAGGCTCTGCCGCGGCCGAGCGCCATGAGATGTTGCGTCTCTGGGTACGCCCATATCCCCAGTGCTGTTGTGCCTGTAGATAGGGCACCAAGGTTAGGTGAAGAGCAGCAAACAGGTTTCAGGGCTGGGCCCTTCCCTGTGGGAGAAGGAGCCGGACGTATGCCTTTTCGGCAAGAGGCTCTGCCGCGGCCGAGCGCCATGAGATGTTGCGTCTCTGGGAAAGCACCGATCCGCAGTGCTGTTGTGCCTGTAAATAGGGCACCAAGGTTAGGTGAAGAGCAGCAACAGCTTTCAGGGCTGGGCCCTTCCCTCTGGGAGAAGGAGTCGGACGTTTGCCTTTCGGCAAGATGCTCTGCCGCGGCAGAGCGCCATGAGATGTTGCGTCTCTGGGAAAGCACCGATCCCCAGTGCTGTTGTGCCTGTAGATAGGGCGCCAAGGTTAGGTGAAGAGCAGCAACAGCTTTCAGGGCTGGGCCCTTCCCTGTGGGAGAAGGAGCCGGACGTTTGACTTTTCGGCAAGAGACTCTGCCGCGACCGCGCGCCATGAGATATCGCGTCTCTGGGAAAGCACAGATCCCCAGTGCTGTTGTGCCTGTAGATAGGGCGCCAAGGGACCGTGAAGAGCAGCAACAGCTTTCAGGGCTGGGCCCTTCCCTGTGGGAGAAGGAGCCGGACGTTTGCCTTTTCGGCAAGAGGCTCTGCCGCGACCCGCGCGCCATGAGATATCGCGTCTCTGGGAAAGCACCGATCCCCAGTGCTGTTGTGCCTGTAGATAGGGCGCCAAGGGACCGTGAAGAGCAGCAACAGGTTTCAGGGCTGGGCCCTTCCCTGTGGGAGAAGGAGCCGGACGTTTGCCTTTTTGGCAAGAGGCTCTGCCGCGGGCCGAGCACAATGAGATGTTGCGTCTCTGGAAAAAACACCGATCCGCAGTGCTGTTGTGCCTGTAGATAGGGCACCAAGGTTAGGTGAAAAGCAGTAACAGCTTTCACGGCAGGGCCCTTCCCTCTGGGAGAAGGAGTCAGACGTTTGCCTTTCGGCAAGATGCTCTGCCGCGGCAGAGCGCCATGAGATGTTGCGTCTCTGGGAAAGAACCGATCCGCAGTGCTGTTGTGCCTGTAGATAGGGCACCAAGGTTAGGTGAAGAGCAGCAACAGCTTTCAGGGGCTGGGCCCTTCCCTGTGGGAGAAGGAGCCGCACGTTTGCCTTTTCGGCAAGAGGCTCTTGCCGCGGGCCGAGCGCCATGAGATGTTGCGTCTCTGAGAAAGCCCAGATCCCCAGTGCTGTTGTGCCTGTAGATAGGGCACCAAGGCACTGTGAAGAGCAGCAAAAGCTTTCAGGGCTGGGCCCTTCCCTGTGGGAGAAGGAGCCAGACGTTTGCCTTTTCGGCAAGAGGCTCTGCCGGCGGCCGAGCGCCATGAGATGTTGCGTCTCTGGGAAAGCACCGATCCCCAGTGCTGTTGTGCCTGTAGATAGGGCACCAAGGTTAGGTGAAGAGCAGCAACAGCTTTCAGGGCTGGGCCCTTCCCTGTGGGAGAAGGAGCCGGACGTTTGCCTTTTCGGCAAGAGGCTCTGCTGCGGCCGAGCGCCATGAGATGTTGCGTCTCTGGAAAAGCACAGATCCCCAGTGCTGTTGTGCCTGTAGATAGGGCGCCAAGGGACCGTGAAGAGCAGCAACAGCTTTCAGGGCTGGGCCCTTCCCTGTGGGAGAAGGAGCCGGACGTTTGCCTTTTCGGCAAGAGGCTCTGCCGCGGCCGAGCGCCATGAGATGTTGCGTCTCTGGGAAAGCACCGATCCCCAGTGCTGTTGTGCCTGTAGATAGGGCACCAAGGTTAGGTGAAGAGCAGCAACAGCTTTCAGGGCTGGGCCATTCCCTGTGGGAGAAGGAGTCAGACGTTTGCCTTTCGGCAAGATGCTCTGCCGCGGCAGAGCGCCATGAGATGTTGCGTCTCTGGGAAAGCACCGATCCCCAGTGCTGTTGTGCCTGTAGATAGGGCGCCAAGGTTAGGTGAAGAGCAGCAACAGCTTTCAGGGCTGGGCCCTTCCTGTGGGAGAAGGAGCCGGACGTTTGACTTTTCGGCAAGAGACTCTGCCGCGACCGCGCGCCATGAGATATTGCGTCTCTGGGAAAGCACAGATCCCCAGTGCTGTTGTGCCTGTAGATAGGGCGCCAAGGGACCGTGAAGAGCAGCAACAGCTTTCAGGGCTGGGCCCTTCCCTGTGGGAGAAGGAGCCGGACGTTTGCCTTTTCGGCAAGAGTCTCTGCCGCGACCGTGCGCCATGAGATATCGCTGTCTCTGGGAAAGCACCGATCCCCAGTGCTGTTGTGCCTGTAGATAGGGCACCAAGTTTAGGTGAAGAGTAGGAACACCTTTCAGGGCTGGGCCCTTCCCTGTGGGAGAAGGAGCCGGACGTTTGCCTTTTCGGCAAGAGGCTCTGCCGCGGACGAGCGCCATGAGATGTTGCGTCTCTGAGAAAGCCCAGATCCCCAGTGCTGTTGTGCCTGTAGATAGGGCACCAAGGCACTGTGAAGAGCAGTAACAGCTTTCAGGGCTGGGCCTTCCCTGTGGGAGAAGGAGCCGGACGTTTGCCTTTTCGGCAAGAGGCTCTGCCGCGGCCGGAGCACCATGAGATATCGCGTCTCTGGGAAAAGCACCGATCCGCAGTGGCTGTTGTGCCTGTAGATAGGGCACCAAGGTTAGGTGAAGAGCAGCAACAGCTTTCAGGGCTGGCACCTTCCTTGTGGGAGAAGGAGCCCGACGTTTGCCATTTCGGAAACAGGATCTGCCTGCGAACAAGCGCCATGAGATGTTGCATCTGTGGGGGAAAGCACAGATCCCCAGTGCTGTTGTGCCTGTGAATGGGTTGCACGGGGAAGGTGAGGAGCAGCAACAGCTTTCAGGGCTGGCACCTTCCTTGTGGGAGAACGAACCCGACGTTTGCAATTTCGGAAATAGTCTCTGCCGAGAACGAGCGCTATGAGATGTTGCATCTTTGGGAAAGCACAGATCCCCAGTGCTGTTGTTGCCTGTGAATACGCTGCATGGGGAAGGTGAAGAGCAGCAACAGCTTTCAGGGCTGGCACCTTCCTTGTGGGAGAAGGAAGCCCGACGTTTACAATTTCGGAAAGAGGCTCTGCCGAGAACGAACGCCATGAGATGTTGCATCTTTGGGAAAGCACAGATCCCCAGTGCTGTTGTGCCTGTAGATAGGGCGCCAAGGGACCGTGAAGAGCAGCAACAGCTTTCAGGGCTGGGCCCTTCCCTGTGGCAGAAGGAGCCGGACGTTTGCCTTTTCGGCAAGAGGCTCTGCCGCGGCCGAGTGCCATGAGATGTTGCGTCTCTGGGAAAGCACCGATCCCCAGTGCTGTTGTGCCTGTAGATAGGGCGCCAAGGCACCGTGAAGAGCAGCAACAGGTTTCAGGGCTGGGCCCTTCCCTGTGGGAGGAGCCGACGTTTGCCTTTTCGGCAAGAGGCTCTGCCGCGGGGCTGAGCGCCATGAGATGTTGCGACTCTAGGAAAGCACCGATCCCCAGTGCTGTTGTGCCTGTAGATAGGGCACGAAACTTAGGTGAAGAGCAAGCAACAGCTTTCAGGGCTGGGCCCTTCCCTGTGGGAGAAGGAGCCGGACGTTTGCCTTTTCGGCAAGAGGCTCTGCCGCGGCCGAGCGCCATTAGATGTTGCGTCTCTGGGTACGCCCATATCCCCAGTGCTGTTGTGCCTGTAGATAGGGCACCAAGGTTAGGTGAAGAGCAGCAACAGGTTTCAGGGGCTGGGCCCTTCCCTGTGGGAGAAGGAGCCGGACGTATGCCTTTTCGGCAAGAGGCTCTGCCGCGGGCCGAGCGCCATGAGATGTTGCGTCTCTGGGGAAAGCACCGATCCGCAGTGCTGTTGTGCCTGTAGATAGGGCACCAAGGTTAGGTGAAGAGCAGCAACAGCTTTCAGGGCTGGGCCCTTCCCTCTGGGAGAAGGAGTCGGACGTTTGCCTTTCGGCAAGATGCTCTGCCGCGGCAGAGCGCCATGAGATGTTGCGTCTCTGGGAAAGCACCGATCCCCAGTGCTGTTGTGCCTGTAGATAGGGCACGAAACTTAGGTGAAGAGCAGCAACAGCTTTCAGGGCTGGGCCCTTCCCTGTGGGGAGAAGGAGCCGGACGTTTGACTTTTCGGCAAGAGACTCTGCCGCGACCGCGCGCCATGAGATATCGCGTCTCTGGGAAAGCACAGATCCCCAGTGCTGTTGTGCCTGTAGATAGGGCGCCAAGGGACCGTGAAGAGCGAGCAACAGCTTTCAGGGCTGGGCCCTTCCCTGTGGGAGAAGGAGCCGGACGTTTGCCTTTTCGGCAAGAGGCTCTGCCGCGACCGCGCGCCATGAGATATCGCGTCTCTGGGAAAGCACAGATCCCCAGTGCTGTTGTGCCTGTAGATAGGGCGCCAAGGGACCGTGAAGAGCAGCAACAGCTTTCAGGGCTGGGCCCTTCCCTGTGGGAGAAGGAGCCGGACGTTTGCCTTTTCGGCAAGAGGCTCTGCCGCGACCGCGCGCCATGAGATATCGCGTCTCTGGGAAAGCACAGATCCCCAGTGCTGTTGTGCCTGTAGATAGGGCGCCAAGGGACCGTGAAGAGCAGGCAACAGGTTTCAGGGCTGGGCCCTTCCCTGTGGGAGAAGGAGCCGGACGTTTGCCTTTTCGGCAAGAGGCTCTGCCGCGGCCGAGCACAATGAGATGTTGCGTCTCTGGGAAAACACCGATCCCCAGTGCTGTTGTGCCTGTAGATAGGGCGCCCAAGGTTAGGTGAAGAGCAGCAACAGGTTTCAGGGCTGGGCCCTTCCCTGTGGGAGAAGGAGCCGGACGTTTGACTTTTCGGCAAGAGACTCTGCCCGCGACCGCGCGCCATGAGATATCGCGTCTCTGGGAAAGCACAGATCCCCAGTGCTGTTGTGCCTGTAGATAGGGCGCCAAGGGGACCGTGAAGAGCAGCAACAGGTTTCAGGGCTGGGCCCTTCCCTGTGGGAGAAGGAGCCGGACGTTTGCCTTTTCGGCAAGAGGCTCTGCCGCGACCGCGGCGCCATGAGATATCGCGTCTCTGGGAAAGCACAGATCCCCAGTGCTGTTGTGCCTGTAGATAGGGCGCCAAGGGACCGTGGAAGAGCAGCAACAGGTTTCAGGGCTGGGCCCTTCCCTGTGGCAGAAGGAGCCGGACGTTTGCCTTTTCGGCAAGAGGCTCTGCCGCGGGGCCGAGCACAATGAGATGTTGCGTCTCTGGAAAAACACCGATCCGCAGTGCTGTTGTGCCTGTAGATAGGGCACCAAGGTTAGGTGAAAAGCAGTAACAGCTTTCACGGCAGGGCCCTTCCCTCTGGGAGAAGGAGTCAGACGTTTGCCTTTCGGCAAGATGCTCTGCCGCGGCAGAGCGCCATGAGATGTTGCGTCTCTGGGAAAGAACCGATCCGCAGTGCTGTTGTGCCTGTAGATAGGGCACCAAGGTTAGGTGAAGAGCAGCAACAGCTTTCAGGGCTGGGCCCTTCCCTGTGGGAGAAGGAGCCGGACGTTTGCCTTTTCGGCAAGAGGCTCTGCCGCGGCCGAGCGCCATGAGATGTTGCGTCTCTGGGTACGCCCATATCCCCAGTGCTGTTGTGCCTGTAGATAGGGCACCAAGGCACCGTGAAGAGCAGCAACAGGTTTCAGGGGCTCGGCCCTTCCCTGTGGGAGAAGGAGCCGGACGTTTGCCTTTTCGGCAAGAGGCTCTGCCGCGGGCCGAGCGCCATGAGATGTTGCGTCTCTGGGAAAACACCGATCCGCAGTGCTGTTGTGCCTGTAGATAGGGCACCAAGGTTAGGTGAAGAGCAGCAACAGGTTTCAGGGCTGGGCCATTCCCTCTGGGAGAAGGAGTCAGACGTTTGCCTTTCGGCAAGATGCTCTGCCGCGGCAGAGCGCCATGAGATGTTGCGTCTCTGGGAAAGCACCGATCCCCAGTGCTGTTGTGCCTGTAGGTAGGGCGCCAAGGTTAGCTGAAAAGCAGCAACAGCTTTCAGGGCTGGGCCCTTCCCTGTGGGAGAAGGAGCCGGACGTTTGACTTTTCGGCAAGAGGACTCTGCCGCAGCCGAGCGCCATGAGATGTTGCGTCTCTGGGGAAAACACCGATCCGCAGTGCTGTTGTGCCTGTAGATAGGGCACCAAGGTTAGGTGAAGAGCAGCAACAGCTTTCAGGGGCTGGGGCCCTTCCCTGTGGGAGAAGGAGCCGGACGTTTGCCTTTTCGGCAAGAGGCTCTGCCGCGGCCGAGTGCAATGACATGTTGCGTCTCTGGGAAAACACCGATCCGCAGTGCTGTTGTGCCTGTAGATAGGGCACCAAGGTTAGGTGAAGAGCCAGCAACAGCTTTCAGGGCAGGGCCCTTCCCTCTAGGAGAAGGAGTCAGACGTTTGCCTTTCGGCAAGATGCTCTGCCGCGGGCAGAGCGCCATGAGATGTTGCGTCTCTGGGAAAGCACCGATCCCCAGTGCTGTTGTGCCTGTAGATAGGGCACCAAGGTTAGGTGAAGAGCGAGCAACAGCTTTCAGGGCTGGGCCCTTCCCTGTGGGAGAAGGAGCCGGACGTTTGACTTTTTGGCAAGAGACTCTGCCGCAGGCCGAGCGCCATGAGATGTTGCGTCTCTGGGAAAGCACAGATCCCCAGTCCTCTTGTGCCTGTAGATAGGGCGCAAAGGGACCGTGAAGAGCAGCAACAGCTTTCAGGGCTGGGCCCTTCCCTGTGGGAGAAGGAGCCGCACGTTTGCCTTTTCGGCAAGTGTCTCTGCCGCGGCCGAGCGCCATGAGATGTTGCGTCTCTGAGAAAGCCCAGATCCCCAGTGCTGTTGTGCCTGTAGATAGGGCACCATGGCACTGTGAAGAGCAGTAACAGGTTTCAGGGCTGGGCCCTTCCCTGTGGGAGAAGGAGCCGGACGTTTGCCTTTTCGGCAAGAGGCTCTGCCGCGGGCCGAGCGCCATGAGATATCGCGTCTATGGGAAAGCACCGATCCCCAGTGCTGTTGTGCCTGTAGATAAGGCACCAAGGTTACGTGAAGAGTAGGAACACCTTTCAGGGCTGGGCCCTTCCCTGTGGGAGAAGGAGCCGGACGTTTGCCTTTTCAGCAAGATGCTCTGCCGCGGCCGAGCGCCATGAGATGTTGCGTCTCTGAGAAAGCCCAGATACCCAGTGCTGTTGTGCCTGTAGATAGGGCACCAAGGCACTGTGAAGAGCAGTAACAGGTTTCAGGGCTGGGCCCTTCCCTGTGGGAGAAGGAGCCGGACGTTTGCCTTTTCGGCAAGAGGCTCTGCCGCGGCCGAGCGCCATGAGATGTTGCGTCTCTGGGTACGCCCATATCCCCAGTGCTGTTGTGCCTGTAGATAGGGCGCCAAGGTTAGGTGAAGAGCAGCAACAGCTTTCAGGGCTGGGCCCTTCCCTGTGGGAGAAGGAGCCGGACGTTTGCCTTTTCGGCAAGAGGCTCTGCCGCGGCCGAGCGCCATGAGATGTTGCGTCTCTGGGTACGCCCATATCCCCAGTGCTGTTGTGCCTGTAGATAGGGCGCCAAGGGACCGTGAAGAGCAGCAACAGCTTTCAGGGCTGGGCCCTTCCCTCTGGGAGAAGGAGTCAGACGTTTGCCTTTCGGCAAGATGCTCTGCCGCGGCCGAGCGCCATGAGATGTTGCGTCTCTGGGAAAGCACCGATCCCCAGTGCTGTTGTGCCTGTAGATAGGGCGCCAAGGTTAGGTGAAGAGCAGCAACAGCTTTCAGGGCTGGGCCCTTCCCTGTGGGAGAAGGAGCCGGACGTTTGACTTTTCGGCAAGAGACTCTGCCGCAGCCGAGCGCCATGAGATGTTGCGTCTCTGGGAAAGCACAGATCCCCAGTCCTCTTGTGCCTGTAGATAGGGCGCCAAGGGACCGTGAAGAACAGCAACAAGTTTCAGGGCTGGGCCCTTCCCTGTGGGAGAAGGAGCCGGACGTTTGCCTTTTCGGCAAGAGGCTCTGCCGCGACCGCGCGCCATGAGATATCGCGTCTCTGGGAAAGCACAGATCCCCAGTGCTGTTGTGCCTGTAGATAGGGCGCCAAGGCACCGTGAAGAGCAGCAACAGCTTTCAGGGCTGGGCCCTTCCCTGTGGGAGAAGGAGCCGGACGTTTGCCTTTTCGGCAAGATGCTCTGCCGCGGCCGAGCGCCATGAGATGTTGCGTCTCTGGGAAAACACCGATCCACAGTGCTGTTGTGCCTGTAGATAGGGCACCAAGGTTAGGTGAAGAGCAGCAACAGCTTTCAGGGCAGGGCCCTTCCCTCTGGGAGATGGAGTCAGACGTTTGCCTTTCGGCAAGATGCTCTGCCGCGGCAGAGCGCCATGAGATGTTGCGTCTCTGGGAAAGAACCGATCCCCAGTGCTGTTGTGCCTGTAGATAGGGCACCAAGGTTAGGTGAAGAGCAGCAACAGGTTTCAGGGCTGGGCCCTTCCCTCTGGGAGAAGGAGTCAGACGTTTGACTTTTCGGCAAGAGGATCTGCCGCGGCCGAGCGCCATGAGATGTTGCGTCTCTGAGAAAGCCCAGATCCCCAGTGCTGTTGTGCCTGTAGATAGGGCACCAAGGCACTGTGAAGAGCAGCAAAAGCTTTCAGGGCTGGGCCCTTCCCTGTGGGAGAAGGAGCCAGACGTTTGCCTTTTCGGCAAGAGGCTCTGCCGCGGCCGAGCGCCATGAGATGTTGCGTCTCTGGGAAAACACCGATCCGCAGTGCTGTTGTGCCTGTAGATAGGGCGCCAAGGTTAGGTGAAGAGCAGCAACAGCTTTCAGGGCTGGGCCATTCCCTGTGGGAGAAGGAGCCGGACGTTTGCCTTTTCGGCAAGAGGCTCTGCCGCGGCCGAGCGCCATGAGATGTTGCGTCTCTGGGTACGCCCATATCCCCAGTGCTGTTGTGCCTGTAGATAGGGCACCAAGGTTAGGTGAAGAGCAGCAACAGGTTTCAGGGCTGGGCCCTTCCCTCTGGGAGAAGGAGCCGGACGTATGCCTTTTCGGCAAGAGGCTCTGCCGCGGCCGAGCGCCATGAGATGTTGCGTCTCTGGGAAAGCACCGATCCGCAGTGCTGTTGTGCCTGTAGATAGGGCACCAAGGTTAGGTGAAGAGCAGCAACAGCTTTCAGGGCTGGGCCCTTCCCTCTGGGAGAAGGAGTCGGACGTTTGCCTTTCGGCAAGATGCTCTGCCGCGGCAGAGCGCCATGAGATGTTGCGTCTCTGGGAAAGCACCGATCCCCAGTGCTGTTGTGCCTGTAGATAGGGCGCCAAGGTTAGGTGAAGAGCAGCAACAGGTTTCAGGGCTGGGCCCTTCCCTGTGGGAGAAGGAGCCGGACGTTTGACTTTTCGGCAAGAGACTCTGCCGCGACCGCGCGCCATGAGATATCGCGTCTCTGGGAAAGCACAGATCCCCAGTGCTGTTGTGCCTGTAGATAGGGCGCCAAGGGACCGTGAAGAGCAGCAACAGCTTTCAGGGCTGGGCCCTTCCCTGTGGGAGAAGGAGCCGGACGTTTGCCTTTTCGGCAAGAGGCTCTGCCGCGACCCGCGCGCCATGAGATATCGCGTCTCTGGGAAAGCACAGATCCCCAGTGCTGTTGTGCCTGTAGTTAGGGCGCCAAGGCACCGTGAAGAGCAGCAACAGCTTTCAGGGCTGGGCCCTTCCCTGTGGGAGAAGGAGCCGGACGTTTGCCTTTTCGGCAAGAGGCTCTGCCGCGGCCGAGCACAATGAGATGTTGCGTCTCTGGAAAAACACCGATCCGCAGTGCTGTTGTGCCTGTAGATAGGGCACCAAGGTTAGGTGAAAAGCAGTAACAGCTTTCAGGGCAGGGCCCTTCCCTCTGGGAGAAGGAGTCAGACGTTTGCCTTTCGGCAAGATGCTCTGCCGCGGCAGAGCGCCATGAGATGTTGCGTCTCTGGGAAAGAACCGATCCCCAGTGCTGTTGTGCCTGTAGATAGGGCACCAAGGTTAGGTGAAGAGCAGCAACAGCTTTCAGGGCTGGGCCCTTCCCTGTGGGAGAAGGAGCCGGACGTTTGACTTTTCGGCAAGAGACTCTGCCGCAGCCGAGCGCCATGAGATGTTGCGTCTCTGGGAAAGCACAGATCCCCAGTGCTGTTGTGCCTGTAGATAGGGCGCAAAGGGACCATGAAGAGCAGCAACAGCTTTCAGGGCTGGGCCCTTCCCTGTGGGAGAAGGAGCCGCACGTTTGCCTTTTCGGCAAGAGGCTCTGCCGCGGCCGAGTGCCATGAGATGTTGCGTCTCTGAGAAAGCCCAGATCCCCAGTGCTGTTGTGCCTGTAGATAGGGCACCAAGGCACTGTGAAGAGCAGTAACAGCTTTCAGGGCTGGGCCCTTCCCTGTGGGAGAAGGAGCCGGACGTTTGCCTTTTCGGCAAGAGGCTCTGCCGCGGCCGAGCGCCATGAGATATCGCGTCTCTGGGAAAGCACCGATCCCCAGTGCTGTTGTGCCTGTAGATAAGGCACCAAGGTTAGGTGAAGAGTAGGAACACCTTTCAGGGCTGGGCCCTTCCCTGTGGGAGAAGGAGCCGGACGTTTGCCTTTTCGGCAAGTGTCTCTGCCGCGGCCGAGCGCCATGAGATGTTGCGTCTCTGAGAAAGCCCAGATCCCCAGTGCTGTTGTGCCTGTAGATAGGGCACCAAGGCACTGTGAAGAGCAGTAACAGGTTTCAGGGCTGGGCCCTTCCCTGTGGGAGAAGGAGCCGGACGTTTGCCTTTTCGGCAAGAGGCTCTGCCGCGGCCGAGCGCCATGAGATGTTGCGTCTCTGGGTACGCCCATATCCCCAGTGCTGTTGTGCCTGTAGATAGGGCACCAAGGCACCGTGAAGAGCAGCAACAGGTTTCAGGGCTCGGACCTTCCCTGTGGGAGAAGGAGCCGGACGTTTGCCTTTTCGGCAAGAGGCTCTGCCGCGGCCGAGCGCCATGAGATGTTGCGTCTCTGGGAAAACACCGATCCGCAGTGCTGTTGTGCCTGTAGATAGGGCACCAAGGTTAGGTGAAGAGCAGCAACAGGTTTCAGGGCTGGGCCATTCCCTCTGGGAGAAGGAGTCAGACGTTTGCCTTTCGGCAAGATGCTCTGCCGCGGCAGAGCGCCATGAGATGTTGCGTCTCTGGGAAAGCACCGATCCCCAGTGCTGTTGTGCCTGTAGGTAGGGCGCCAAGGTTAGCTGAAAAGCAGCAACAGCTTTCAGGGCTGGGCCCTTCCCTGTGGGAGAAGGAGCCGGACGTTTGACTTTTCGGCAAGAGACTCTGCCGCAGCCGAGCGCCATGAGATGTTGCGTCTCTGGGAAAACACCGATCCGCAGTGCTGTTGTGCCTGTAGATAGGGCACCAAGGTTAGGTGAAGAGCAGCAACAGCTTTCAGGGCTGGGCCCTTCCCTGTGGGAGAAGGAGCCGGACGTTTGCCTTTTCGGCAAGAGGCTCTGCCGCGGCCGAGTGCAATGACATGTTGCGTCTCTGGGAAAACACCGATCCGCAGTGCTGTTGTGCCTGTAGATAGGGCACCAAGGTTAGGTGAAGAGCAGCAACAGCTTTCAGGGCAGGGCCCTTCCCTCTAGGAGAAGGAGTCAGACGTTTGCCTTTCGGCAAGATGCTCTGCCGCGGCAGAGCGCCATGAGATGTTGCGTCTCTGGGAAAGCACCGATCCCCAGTGCTGTTGTGCCTGTAGATAGGGCACCAAGGTTAGGTGAAGAGCAGCAACAGCTTTCAGGGCTGGGCCCTTCCCTGTGGGAGAAGGAGCCGGACGTTTGACTTTTTTGGCAAGAGACTCTGCCGCAGCCGAGCGCCATGAGATGTTGCGTCTCTGGGAAAGCACAGATCCCCAGTCCTCTTGTGGCCTGTAGATAGGGCGCAAAGGGACCGTAAAGAGCAGCAACAGCTTTCAGGGCTGGGCCCTTCCCTGTGGGAGAAGGAGCCGCACGTTTGCCTTTTCGGCAAGTGTCTCTGCCGCGGGCCGAGCGCCATGAGATGTTGCGTCTCTGAGAAAGCCCAGATCCCCAGTGCTGTTGTGCCTGTAGATAGGGCACCATGGCACTGTGAAGAGCAGTAACAGGTTTCAGGGCTGGGCCCTTCCCTGTGGGAGAAGGAGCCGGACGTTTGCCTTTTCGGCAAGAGGCTCTGCCGCGGCCGAGCGCCATGAGATGTTGCGTCTCTGGGTACGCCCATATCCCCAGTGCTGTTGTGCCTGTAGATAGGGCGCCAAGGGACCGTGAAGAGCAGCAACAGCTTTCAGGGCTGGGCCCTTCCCTCTGGGAGAAGGAGTCAGACGTTTGCCTTTCGGCAAGATGCTCTGCCGCGGCCGAGCGCCATGAGATGTTGCGTCTCTGGGAAAGCACCGATCCCCAGTGCTGTTGTGCCTGTAGATAGGGCGCCAAGGGACCGTGAAGAGCAGCAACAGCTTTCAGGGCTGGGCCCTTCCCTGTGGGAGAAGGAGCCGGACGTTTGACTTTTCGGCAAGAGACTCTGCCGCAGCCGAGCGCCATGAGATGTTGCGTCTCTGGGAAAGCACAGATCCCCAGTCCTCTTGTGCCTGTAGATAGGGCGCCAAGGGACCGTGAAGAACAGCAACAAGTTTCAGGGCTGGGCCCTTCCCTGTGGGAGAAGGAGCCGGACGTTTGCCTTTTCGGCAAGAGGCTCTGCCGCGACCCGCGCGCCATGAGATATCGCGTCTCTGGGAAAGCACAGATCCCCAGTGCTGTTGTGCCTGTAGATAGGGCGCCAAGGGACCGTGAAGAGCAGCAACAGCTTTCAGGGCTGGGCCCTTCCCTGTGGGAGAAGGAGCCGGACGTTTGCCTTTTCGGCAAGATGCTCTGCCGCGGCCGAGCGCCATGAGATGTTGCGTCTCTGGGAAAACACCGATCCACAGTGCTGTTGTGCCTGTAGATAGGGCACCAAGGTTAGGTGAAGAGCAGCAACAGCTTTCAGGGCAGGGCCCTTCCCTCTGGGAGATGGAGTCAGACGTTTGCCTTTCGGCAAGATGCTCTGCCGCGGCAGAGCGCCATGAGATGTTGCGTCTCTGGGAAAGAACCGATCCCCAGTGCTGTTGTGCCTGTAGATAGGGCACCAAGGTTAGGTGAAGAGCAGCAACAGGTTTCAGGGCTGGGCCCTTCCCTCTGGGAGAAGGAGTCAGACGTTTGACTTTTCGGCAAGAGGATCTGCCGCGGCCGAGCGCCATGAGATGTTGCGTCTCTGAGAAAGCCCAGATCCCCAGTGCTGTTGTGCCTGTAGATAGGGCACCAAGGCACTGTGAAGAGCAGCAAAAGCTTTCAGGGCTGGGCCCTTCCCTGTGGGAGAAGGAGCCAGACGTTTGCCTTTTCGGCAAGAGGCTCTGCCGCGGCCGAGCGCCATGAGATGTTGCGTCTCTGGGAAAACACCGATCCGCAGTGCTGTTGTGCCTGTAGATAGGGCACCAAGGTTAGGTGAAGAGCAGCAACAGCTTTCAGGGCTGGGCCATTCCCTGTGGGAGAAGGAGCCGGACGTTTGCCTTTTCGGCAAGAGGCTCTGCCGCGGCCGAGCGCCATGAGATGTTGCGTCTCTGGGTACGCCCATATCCCCAGTGCTGTTGTGCCTGTAGATAGGGCACCAAGGTTAGGTGAAGAGCAGCAACAGGTTTCAGGGCTGGGCCCTTCCCTCTGGGAGAAGGAGCCGGACGTATGCCTTTTCGGCAAGAGGCTCTGCCGCGGCCGAGCGCCATGAGATGTTGCGTCTCTGGGAAAGCACCGATCCGCAGTGCTGTTGTGCCTGTAGATAGGGCACCAAGGTTAGGTGAAGAGCAGCAACAGCTTTCAGGGCTGGGCCCTTCCCTCTGGGAGAAGGAGTCGGACGTTTGCCTTTCGGCAAGATGCTCTGCCGCGGCAGAGCGCCATGAGATGTTGCGTCTCTGGGAAAGCACCGATCCCCAGTGCTGTTGTGCCTGTAGATAGGGCGCCAAGGTTAGGTGAAGAGCAGCAACAGGTTTCAGGGCTGGGCCCTTCCCTGTGGGAGAAGGAGCCGGACGTTTGACTTTTCGGCAAGAGACTCTGTCGCGACCGCGCGCCATGAGATATCGCGTCTCTGGGAAAGCACAGATCCCCAGTGCTGTTGTGCCTGTAGATAGGGCGCCAAGGGACCGTGAAGAGCAGCAACAGCTTTCAGGGCTGGGCCCTTCCCTGTGGGAGAAGGAGCCGGACGTTTGCCTTTTCGGCAAGAGGCTCTGCCGCGAACCGCCGCGCCATGAGATATCGCGTCTCTGGGAAAGCACAGATCCCCAGTGCTGTTGTGCCTGTAGATAGGGCGCCAAGGGACCGTGAAGAGCAGCAACAGGTTTCAGGGCTGGGCCCTTCCCTGTGGGAGAAGGAGCCGGACGTTTGCCTTTTCGGCAAGAGGCTCTGCCGCGGCCGAGCACAATGAGATGTTGCGTCTCTGGAAAAACACCGATCCGCAGTGCTGTTGTGCCTGTAGATAGGGCACCAAGGTTAGGTAAAAGCAGTAACAGCTTTCAGGGCAGGGCCCTTCCCTCTGGGAGAAGGAGTCAGACGTTTGCCTTTCGGCAAGATGCTCTGCCGCGGCAGAGCGCCATGAGATGTTGCGTCTCTGGGAAAGAACCGATCCCCAGTGCTGTTGTGCCTGTAGATAGGGCACCAAGGTTAGGTGAAGAGCAGCAACAGCTTTCAGGGCTGGGCCCTTCCCTGTGGGAGAAGGAGCCGGACGTTTGACTTTTCGGCAAGAGACTCTGCCGCAGCCGAGCGCCATGAGATGTTGCGTCTCTGGGAAAGCACAGATCCCCAGTGCTGTTGTGCCTGTAGATAGGGCGCAAAGGGACCATGAAGAGCAGCAACAGCTTTCAGGGCTGGCCCTTCCCTGTGGGAGAAGGAGCCGCACGTTTGCCTTTTCGGCAAGAGGCTCTGCCGCGGGCCGAGCGCCATGAGATGTTGCGTCTCTGAGAAGCCCAGATCCCCAGTGCTGTTGTGCCTGTAGATAGGGGCACCAAGGCACTGTGAAGAGCAGTAACAGCTTTCAGGGCTGGGCCCTTCCCTGTGGGGAGAAGGAGCCGGACGTTTGCCTTTTCGGCAAGAGGCTCTGCCGCGGCGCGAGCGCCATGAGATATCGCGTCTCTGGGAAAGCACCGATCCCAGTGCTGTTGTGCCTGTAGATAAGCACCAAGGTTAGGTGAAGAGTAGGAACACCTTTCAGGGCTGGGCCCTTCCCTGTGGGAGAAGGAGCCGGACGTTTGCCTTTTCGGCAAGTGTCTCTGCCGCGGCCCAGCGCCATGAGATGTGCGTCTCTGAGAAAGCCCAGATCCCCAGTGCTGTTGTGCCTGTAGATAGGGCACCAAGGCACTGTGAAGAGCAGTAACAGGTTTCAGGGCTGGGCCCTTCCCTGTGGGAGAAGGAGCCGGACGTTTGCCTTTTCGGCAAGAGGCTCTGCCGCGGACCGAGCGCCATGAGATGTTGCGTCTCTGGGTACGCCCTATCCCCAGTGCTGTTGTGCCTGTAGATAGGGCACCAAGGCACCGTGAAGAGCAGCAACAGGTTTCAGGGGCTCGGACCTTCCCTGTGGGAGAAGGAGCCGGACGTTTGCCTTTTCGGCAAGAGGCTCTGCCCGCGGCCGAGCGCCATGAGATGTTGCGTCTCTGGGAAAACCACCGATCCGCAGTGCTGTTGTGCCTGTAGATAGGGCACCAAGGTGGTGAAGAGCAGCAACAGGTTTCAGGGCTGGGCCATTCCCTCTGGGAGAAGGAGTCAGACGTTTGCCTTTCGGCAAGATGCTCTGCCGCGGCAGAGCGCCATGAGATGTTGCGTCTCTGGGAAAGCACCGATCCCCAGTGCTGTTGTGCCTGTAGGTAGGGCGCCAAGGTTAGCTGAAAAGCAGCAACAGCTTTCAGGGCTGGGCCCTTCCCTGTGGGAGAAGGAGCCGGACGTTTGACTTTTCGGCAAGAGACTCTGCCGCAGCCGAGCGCCATGAGATGTTGCGTCTCTGGGAAAACACCGATCCGCAGTGCTGTTGTGCCTGTAGATAGGGCACCAAGGTTAGGTGAAGAGCAGCAACAGCTTTCAGGGCTGGGCCCTTCCCTGTGGGAGAAGGAGCCGGACGTTTGCCTTTTCGGCAAGAGGCTCTGCCGCGGCCGAGTGCAATGACATGTTGCGTCTCTGGGAAAACACCGATCCGCAGTGCTGTTGTGCCTGTAGATAGGGCACCAAGGTTAGGTGAAGAGCAGCAACAGCTTTCAGGGCAGGGCCCTTCCCTCTAGGAGAAGGAGTCAGACGTTTGCCTTTCGGCAAGATGCTCTGCCGCGGCAGAGCGCCATGAGATGTTGCGTCTCTGGGAAAGCACCGATCCCCAGTGCTGTTGTGCCTGTAGATAGGGCACCAAGGTTAGGTGAAGAGCAGCAACAGCTTTCAGGGCTGGGCCCTTCCCTGTGGGAGAAGGAGCCGGACGTTTGACTTTTTGGCAAGAGACTCTGCCGCAGCCGAGCGCCATGAGATGTTGCGTCTCTGGGAAAGCACAGATCCCCAGTCCTCTTGTGCCTGTAGATAGGGCGCAAAGGGACCGTGAAGAGCAGCAACAGCTTTCAGGGCTGGGCCCTTCCCTGTGGGAGAAGGAGCCGCACGTTTGCCTTTTCGGCAAGTGTCTCTGCCGCGGCCGAGCGCCATGAGATGTTGCGTCTCTGAGAAAGCCCAGATCCCCAGTGCTGTTGTGCCTGTAGATAGGGCACCATGGCACTGTGAAGAGCAGTAACAGGTTTCAGGGCTGGGCCCTTCCCTGTGGGAGAAGGAGCCGGACGTTTGCCTTTTCGGCAAGAGGCTCTGCCGCGGCCGAGCGCCATGAGATGTTGCGTCTCTGGGTACGCCCATATCCCCAGTGCTGTTGTGCCTGTAGATAGGGCGCCAAGGGACCGTGAAGAGCAGCAACAGCTTTCAGGGCTGGGCCCTTCCCTGTGGGAGAAGGAGTCAGACGTTTGCCTTTCGGCAAGATGCTCTGCCGCGGCCGAGCGCCATGAGATGTTGCGTCTCTGGGAAAGCACCGATCCCCAGTGCTGTTGTGCCTGTAGATAGGGCGCCAAGGGACCGTGAAGAGCAGCAACAGCTTTCAGGGCTGGGCCCTTCCCTGTGGGAGAAGGAGCCGGACGTTTGACTTTTCGGCAAGAGACTCTGCCGCAGCCGAGCGCCATGAGATGTTGCGTCTCTGGGAAAGCACAGATCCCCAGTCCTCTTGTGCCTGTAGATAGGGCGCCAAGGGACCGTGAAGAACAGCAACAAGTTTCAGGGCTGGGCCCTTCCCTGTGGGAGAAGGAGCCGGACGTTTGCCTTTTCGGCAAGAGGCTCTGCCGCGACCGCGCGCCATGAGATATCGCGTCTCTGGGAAAGCACAGATCCCCAGTGCTGTTGTGCCTGTAGATAGGGCGCCAAGGGACCGTGAAGAGCAGCAACAGCTTTCAGGGCTGGGCCCTTCCCTGTGGGAGAAGGAGCCGGACGTTTGCCTTTTCGGCAAGATGCTCTGCCGCGGCCGAGCGCCATGAGATGTTGCGTCTCTGGGAAAACACCGATCCGCAGTGCTGTTGTGCCTGTAGATAGGGCACCAAGGTTAGGTGAAGAGCAGCAACAGCTTTCAGGGCAGGGCCCTTCCCTCTGGGAGATGGAGTCAGACGTTTGCCTTTCGGCAAGATGCTCTGCCGCGGCAGAGCGCCATGAGATGTTGCGTCTCTGGGAAAGAACCGATCCCCAGTGCTGTTGTGCCTGTAGATAGGGCACCAAGGTTAGGTGAAGAGCAGCAACAGGTTTCAGGGCTGGGCCCTTCCCTCTGGGAGAAGGAGTCAGACGTTTGACTTTTCGGCAAGAGGATCTGCCGCGGCCGAGCGCCATGAGATGTTGCGTCTCTGAGAAAGCCCAGATCCCCAGTGCTGTTGTGCCTGTAGATAGGGCACCAAGGCACTGTGAAGAGCAGCAAAAGCTTTCAGGGCTGGGCCCTTCCCTGTGGGAGAAGGAGCCAGACGTTTGCCTTTTCGGCAAGAGGCTCTGCCGCGGCCGAGCGCCATGAGATGTTGCGTCTCTGGGAAAACACCGATCCGCAGTGCTGTTGTGCCTGTAGATAGGGCACCAAGGTTAGGTGAAGAGCAGCAACAGCTTTCAGGGCTGGGCCATTCCCTGTGGGAGGAGCCGGACGTTTGCCTTTTCGGCAAGAGGCTCTGCCGCGGCTGAGCGCCATGAGATGTTGCGACTCTAGGAAAGCACCGATCCCCAGTGCTGTTGTGCCTGTACATAGGGCACGAAACTTAGGTGAAGAGCAGCAACAGCTTTCAGGGCTGGGCCCTTCCCTGTGGGAGAAGGAGCCGGACGTTTGCCTTTTCGGCAAGAGGCTCTGCTGCGGCCGAGCGCCATGAGATATCGCGTCTCTGGGAAAGCACAGATCCCCAGTGCTGTTGTGCCTGTAGATAGGGCGCCAAGGGACCGTGAAGAGCAGCAACAGGTTTCAGGGCTGGGCCCTTCCCTGTGGGAGAAGGAGCCGGACGTTTGCCTTTTCGGCAAGAGGCTCTGCCGCGGCCGAGCACAATGAGATGTTGCGTCTCTGGAAAAACACCGATCCGCAGTGCTGTTGTGCCTGTAGATAGGGCACCAAGGTTAGGTGAAAAGCAGTAACAGCTTTCAGGGCAGGGCCCTTCCCTCTGGGAGAAGGAGTCAGACGTTTGCCTTTCGGCAAGATGCTCTGCCGCGGCAGAGCGCCATGAGATGTTGCGTCTCTGGGAAAGAACCGATCCGCAGTGCTGTTGTGCCTGTAGATAGGGCACCAAGGTTAGGTGAAGAGCAGCAACAGCTTTCAGGGCTGGGCCCTTCCCTGTGGGAGAAGGAGCCGGACGTTTGCCTTTTCGGCAAGAGGCTCTGCCGCGGCCGAGCGCCATGAGATATCGCGTCTATGGGAAAGCACCGATCCCCAGTGCTGTTGTGCCTGTAGATAAGGCACCAAGGTTACGTGAAGAGTAGGAACACCTTTCAGGGCTGGGCCCTTCCCTGTGGGAGAAGGAGCCGGACGTTTGCCTTTTCAGCAAGATGCTCTGCCGCGGCCGAGCGCCATGAGATGTTGCGTCTCTGAGAAAGCCCAGATCCCCAGTGCTGTTGTGCCTGTAGATAGGGCACCAAGGCACTGTGAAGAGCAGTAACAGGTTTCAGGGCTGGGCCCTTCCCTGTGGGAGAAGGAGCCAGACGTTTGCCTTTTCGGCAAGAGGCTCTGCCGCGGCCGAGCGCCATGAGATGTTGCGTCTCTGGGTACGCCCATATCCCCAGTGCTGTTGTGCCTGTAGATAGGGCGCCAAGGTTAGGTGAATAGCAGCAACAGCTTTCAGGGCTGGGCCCTTCCCTGTGGGAGAAGGAGCCGGACGTTTGCCTTTTCGGCAAGAGGCTCTGCTGCGGCCGAGCGCCATGAGATGTTGCGTCTCTGGGTACGCCCATATCCCCAGTGCTGTTGTGCCTGTAGATAGGGCGCCAAGGGACCGTGAAGAGCAGCAACAGCTTTCAGGGCTGGGCCCTTCCCTGTGGGAGAAGGAGTCAGACGTTTGCCTTTCGGCAAGATGCTCTGCCGCGGCCGAGCGCCATGAGATGTTGCGTCTCTGGGAAAGCACCGATCCCCAGTGCTGTTGTGCCTGTAGATAGGGCGCCAAGGGACCGTGAAGAGCAGCAACAGCTTTCAGGGCTGGGCCCTTCCCTGTGGGAGAAGGAGCCGGACGTTTGACTTTTCGGCAAGAGACTCTGCCGCAGCCGAGCGCCATGAGATGTTGCGTCTCTGGGAAAGCACAGATCCCCAGTCCTCTTGTGCCTGTAGATAGGGCGCCAAGGGACCGTGAAGAACAGCAACAAGTTTCAGGGCTGGGCCCTTCCCTGTGGGAGAAGGAGCCGGACGTTTGCCTTTTCGGCAAGAGGCTCTGCCGCGACCGCGCGCCATGAGATATCGCGTCTCTGGGAAAGCACAGATCCCCAGTGCTGTTGTGCCTGTAGATAGGGTGCCAAGGGACCGTGAAGAGCAGCAACAGCTTTCAGGGCTGGGCCCTTCCCTGTGGGAGAAGGAGCCGGACGTTTGCCTTTTCGGTAAGATGCTCTGCCGCGGCCGAGCGCCATGAGATGTTGCGTCTCTGGGAAAACACCGATCCGCAGTGCTGTTGTGCCTGTAGATAGGGCACCAAGGTTAGGTGAAGAGCAGCAACAGCTTTCAGGGCAGGGCCCTTCCCTCTGGGAGATGGAGTCAGACGTTTGCCTTTCGGCAAGATGCTCTGCCGCGGCAGAGCGCCATGAGATGTTGCGTCTCTGGGAAAGAACCGATCCCCAGTGCTGTTGTGCCTGTAGATAGGGCACCAAGGTTAGGTGAAGAGCAGCAACAGGTTTCAGGGCTGGGCCCTTCCCTGTGGCAGAAGGAGCCGGACGTTTGCCTTTTCGGCAAGAGGCTCTGCCGCGGCCGAGTGCCATGAGATGTTGCATCTCTGGGAAAGCACCGATCCCCAGTGCTGTTGTGCCTGTAGATAGGGCGCCAAGGCACCGTGAAGAGCAGCAACAGGTTTCAGGGCTGGGCCCTTCCCTGTGGGAGGAGCCGGACGTTTGCCTTTTCGGCAAGAGGCTCTGCCGCGGCTGAGCGCCATGAGATGTTGCGACTCTAGGAAAGCACCGATCCCCAGTGCTGTTGTGCCTGTACATAGGGCACGAAACTTAGGTGAAGAGCAGCAACAGCTTTCAGGGCTGGGCCCTTCCCTGTGGGAGAAGGAGCCGGACGTTTGCCTTTTCGGCAAGAGGCTCTGCCGCGGCCGAGCGCCATGAGATGTTGCGTCTCTGGGTACGCCCATATCCCCAGTGCTGTTGTGCCTGTAGATAGGGCACCAAGGTTAGGTGAAGAGCAGCAACAGGTTTCAGGGCTGGGCCCTTCCCTGGGGGAGAAGGAGCCGCACGTTTGCCTTTTCGGCAAGAGGCTCTGCCGCGGCCGAGCGCCATGAGATGTTGCGTCTCTGAGAAAGCCCAGATCCCCAGTGCTGTTGTGCCTGTAGATAGGGCACCAAGGTTAGGTGAAGAGCAGCAACAGCTTTCAGGGCTGGGCCCTTCCCTCTGGGAGAAGGAGTCGGACGTTTGCCTTTCGGCAAGATGCTCTGCCGCGGCAGAGCGCCATGAGATGTTGCGTCTCTGGGAAAGCACCGATCCCCAGTGCTGTTGTGCCTGTAGATAGGGCGCCAAGGGACCGTGAAGAGCAGCAACAGGTTTCAGGGCTGGGCCCTTCCCTGTGGGAGAAGGAGCGGACGTTTGACTTTTCGGCAAGAGACTCTGCCGCGACCGCGCGCCATGAGATATCGCGTCTCTGGGAAAGCACCGATCCCCAGTGCTGTTTTGCCTGTAGATAAGGCACCAAGGTTACGTGAAGAGTAGGAACACCTTTCAGGGCTGGGCCCTTCCCTGTGGGAGAAGGAGCCGGACGTTTGCCTTTTCAGCAAGATGCTCTGCCGCGGCCGAGCGCCATGAGATGTTGCGTCTCTGAGAAAGCCCAGATACCCAGTGCTGTTGTGCCTGTAGATAGGGCACCAAGGCACTGTGAAGAGCAGTAACAGGTTTCAGGGCTGGGCCCTTCCCTGTGGGAGAAGGAGCCGCACGTTTGCCTTTTCGGCAAGAGGCTCTGCCGCGGCCGAGCGCCATGAGATGTTGCGTCTCTGGGTACGCCCATATCCCCAGTGCTGTTGTGCCTGTAGATAGGGCGCCAAGGTTAGGTGAAGAGCAGCAACAGCTTTCAGGGCTGGGCCCTTCCCTGTGGGAGAAGGAGCCGGACGTTTGCCTTTTCGGCAAGAGGCTCTGCTGCGGCCGAGCACCATGAGATGTTGCGTCTCTGGGTACGCCCATATCCCCAGTGCTGTTGTGCCTGTAGATAGGGCGCCAAGGGACCGTGAAGAGCAGCAACAGCTTTCAGGGCTGGGCCCTTCCCTGTGGGAGAAGGAGTCAGACGTTTGCCTTTCGGCAAGATGCTCTGCCGCGGCCGAGCGCCATGAGATGTTGCGTCTCTGGGAAAGCACCGATCCCCAGTGCTGTTGTGCCTGTAGATAGGGCGCCAAGGGACCGTGAAGAGCAGCAACAGCTTTCAGGGCTGGGCCCTTCCCTGTGGGAGAAGGAGCCGGACGTTTGACTTTTCGGCAAGAGACTCTGCCGCAGCCGAGCGCCATGAGATGTTGCGTCTCTGGGAAAGCACAGATCCCCAGTCCTCTTGTGCCTGTAGATAGGGCGCCAAGGGACCGTGAAGAACAGCAACAAGTTTCAGGGCTGGGCCCTTCCCTGTGGGAGAAGGAGCCGGACGTTTGCCTTTTCGGCAAGAGGCTCTGCCGCGACCGCGCGCCATGAGATATCGCGTCTCTGGGAAAGCACAGATCCCCAGTGCTGTTGTGCCTGTAGATAGGGTGCCAAGGGACCGTGAAGAGCAGCAACAGCTTTCAGGGCTGGGCCCTTCCCTGTGGGAGAAGGAGCCGGACGTTTGCCTTTTCGGCAAGATGCTCTGCCGCGGCCGAGCGCCATGAGATGTTGCGTCTCTGGGAAAACACCGATCCGCAGTGCTGTTGTGCCTGTAGATAGGGCACCAAGGTTAGGTGAAGAGCAGCAACAGGTTTCAGGGCTGGGCCCTTCCCTGTGGCAGAAGGAGCCGGACGTTTGCCTTTTCGGCAAGAGGCTCTGCCGCGGCCGAGTGCCATGAGATGTTGCGTCTCTGGGAAAGCACCGATCCCCAGTGCTGTTGTGCCTGTAGATAGGGCGCCAAGGCACCGTGAAGAGCAGCAACAGGTTTCAGGGCTGGGCCCTTCCCTGTGGGAGGAGCCGGACGTTTGCCTTTTCGGCAAGAGGCTCTGCCGCGGCTGAGCGCCATGAGATGTTGCGACTCTAGGAAAGCACCGATCCCCAGTGCTGTTGTGCCTGTACATAGGGCACGAAACTTAGGTGAAGAGCAGCAACAGCTTTCAGGGCTGGGCCCTTCCCTGTGGGAGAAGGAGCCGGACGTTTGCCTTTTCGGCAAGAGGCTCTGCCGCGGCCGAGCGCCATGAGATGTTGCGTCTCTGGGTACGCCCATATCCCCAGTGCTGTTGTGCCTGTAGATAGGGCACCAAGGTTAGGTGAAGAGCAGCAACAGGTTTCAGGGCTGGGCCCTTCCCTGGGGGAGAAGGAGCCGCACGTTTGCCTTTTCGGCAAGAGGCTCTGCCGCGGCCGAGCGCCATGAGATGTTGCGTCTCTGAGAAAGCCCAGATCCCCAGTGCTGTTGTGCCTGTAGATAGGGCACCAAGGTTAGGTGAAGAGCAGCAACAGCTTTCAGGGCTGGGCCCTTCCCTCTGGGAGAAGGAGTCGGACGTTTGCCTTTCGGCAAGATGCTCTGCCGCGGCAGAGCGCCATGAGATGTTGCGTCTCTGGGAAAGCACCGATCCCCAGTGCTGTTGTGCCTGTAGATAGGGCGCCAAGGTTAGGTGAAGAGCAGCAACAGCTTTCAGGGCTGGGCCCTTCCCTGTGGGAGAAGGAGCCGGACGTTTGACTTTTCGGCAAGAGACTCTGCCGCGACCGCGCGCCATGAGATGTTGCGTCTCTGGGAAAGCACAGATCCCCAGTGCTGTTGTGCCTGTAGATAGGGCGCCAAGGGACCGTGAAGAGCAGCAACAGCTTTCAGGGCTGGGCCCTTCCCTGTGGGAGAAGGAGCCGGACGTTTGCCTTTTCGGCAAGAGGCTCTGCCGCGACCGCGCGCCATGAGATATCGCGTCTCTGGGAAAGCACAGATCCCCAGTGCTGTTGTGCCTGTAGATAGGGCGCCAAGGGACCGTGAAGAGCAGCAACAGGTTTCAGGGCTGGGCCCTTCCCTGTGGGAGAAGGAGCCGGACGTTTGCCTTTTCGGCAAGAGGCTCTGCCGCGGCCGAGCACAATGAGATGTTGCGTCTCTGGAAAAACACCGATCCGCAGTGCTGTTGTGCCTGTAGATAGGGCACCAAGGTTAGGTGAAAAGCAGTAACAGCTTTCAGGGCAGGGCCCTTCCCTCTGGGAGAAGGAGTCAGACGTTTGCCTTTCGGCAAGATGCTCTGCCGCGGCAGAGCGCCATGAGATGTTGCGTCTCTGGGAAAGAACCGATCCGCAGTGCTGTTGTGCCTGTAGATAGGGCACCAAGGTTAGGTGAAGAGCAGCAACAGCTTTCAGGGCTGGGCCCTTCCCTGTGGGAGAAGGAGCCGGACGTTTGCCTTTTCGGCAAGAGGCTCTGCCGCGGCCGAGCGCCATGAGATATCGCGTCTATGGGAAAGCACCGATCCCCAGTGCTGTTGTGCCTGTAGATAAGGCACCAAGGTTACGTAAAGAGTAGGAACACCTTTCAGGGCTGGGCCCTTCCCTGTGGGAGAAGGAGCCGGACGTTTGCCTTTTCAGCAAGATGCTCTGCCGCGGCCGAGCGCCATGAGATGTTGCGTCTCTGAGAAAGCCCAGATACCCAGTGCTGTTGTGCCTGTAGATAGGGCACCAAGGCACTGTGAAGAGCAGTAACAGGTTTCAGGGCTGGGCCCTTCCCTGTGGGAGAAGGAGCCAGACGTTTGCCTTTTCGGCAAGAGGCTCTGCCGCGGCCGAGCGCCATGAGATGTTGCGTCTCTGGGTACGCCCATATCCCCAGTGCTGTTGTGCCTGTAGATAGGGCGCCAAGGTTAGGTGAATAGCAGCAACAGCTTTCAGGGCTGGGCCCTTCCCTGTGGGAGAAGGAGCCGGACGTTTGCCTTTTCGGCAAGAGGCTCTGCTGCGGCCGAGCGCCATGAGATGTTGCGTCTCTGGGTACGCCCATATCCCCAGTGCTGTTGTGCCTGTAGATAGGGCGCCGAGGGACCGTGAAGAGCAGCAACAGCTTTCAGGGCTGGGCCCTTCCCTCTGGGAGAAGGAGTCAGACGTTTGCCTTTCGGCAAGATGCTCTGCCGCGGCCGAGCGCCATGAGATGTTGCGTCTCTGGGAAAGCACCGATCCCCAGTGCTGTTGTGCCTGTAGATAGGGCGCCAAGGGACCGTGAAGAGCAGCAACAGCTTTCAGGGCTGGGCCCTTCCCTGTGGGAGAAGGAGCCGGACGTTTGACTTTTCGGCAAGAGACTCTGCCGCAGCCGAGCGCCATGAGATGTTGCGTCTCTGGGAAAGCACAGATCCCCAGTCCTCTTGTGCCTGTAGATAGGGCGCCAAGGGACCGTGAAGAACAGCAACAAGTTTCAGGGCTGGGCCCTTCCCTGTGGGAGAAGGAGCCGGACGTTTGCCTTTTCGGCAAGAGGCTCTGCCGCGACCGCGCGCCATGAGATATCGCGTCTCTGGGAAAGCACAGATCCCCAGTGCTGTTGTGCCTGTAGATAGGGCGCCAAGGGACCGTGAAGAGCAGCAACAGCTTTCAGGGCTGGGCCCTTCCCTGTGGGAGAAGGAGCCGGACGTTTGCCTTTTCGGCAAGATGCTCTGCCGCGGCCGAGCGCCATGAGATGTTGCGTCTCTGGGAAAACACCGATCCCCAGTGCTGTTGTGCCTGTAGATAGGGCACCAAGGTTAGGTGAAGAGCAGCAACAGCTTTCAGGGCAGGGCCCTTCCCTCTGGGAGATGGAGTCAGACGTTTGCCTTTCGGCAAGATGCTCTGCCGCGACAGAGCGCCATGAGATGTTGCGTCTCTGGGAAAGAACCGATCCCCAGTGCTGTTGTGCCTGTAGATAGGGCACCAAGGTTAGGTGAAGAGCAGCAACAGGTTTCAGGGCTGGGCCCTTCCCTCTGGGAGAAGGAGTCAGACGTTTGACTTTTCGGCAAGAGGATCTGCCGCGGCCGAGCGCCATGAGATGTTGCGTCTCTGAGAAAGCCCAGATCCCCAGTGCTGTTGTGCCTGTAGATAGGGCACCAAGGCACTGTGAAGAGCAGCAAAAGCTTTCAGGGCTGGGCCCTTCCCTGTGGGAGAAGGAGCCAGACGTTTGCCTTTTCGGCAAGAGGCTCTGCCGCAGCCGAGCGCCATGAGATGTTGCGTCTCTGGGAAAACACCGATCCGCAGTACTGTTGTGCCTGTAGATAGGGCACCAAGGTTAGGTGAAGAGCAGCAACAGCTTTCAGGGCTGGGCCATTCCCTGTGGGAGAAGGAGCCGGACGTTTGCCTTTTAGGCAAGAGGCTCTGCTGCGGCCGAGCGCCATGAGATGTTGCGTCTCTGGAAAAGCACAGATCCCCAGTGCTGTTGTGCCTGTAGATAGGGCGCCAAGGGACCGTGAAGAGCAGCAACAGGTTTCAGGGCTGGGCCCTTCCCTGTGGCAGAAGGAGCCGGACGTTTGCCTTTTCGGCAAGAGGCTCTGCCGCGGCCGAGTGCCATGAGATGTTGCGTCTCTGGGAAAGCACCGATCCCCAGTGCTGTTGTGCCTGTAGATAGGGCGCCAAGGCACCGTGAAGAGCAGCAACAGGTTTCAGGGCTGGGCCCTTCCCTGTGGGAGGAGCCGGACGTTTGCCTTTTCGGCAAGAGGCTCTGCCGCGGCTGAGCGCCATGAGATGTTGCGACTCTAGGAAAGCACCGATCCCCAGTGCTGTTGTGCCTGTAGATAGGGCACGAAACTTAGGTGAAGAGCAGCAACAGCTTTCAGGGCTGGGCCCTTCCCTGTGGGAGAAGGAGCCGGACGTTTGCCTTTTCGGCAAGAGGCTCTGCCGCGGCCGAGCGCCATGAGATGTTGCGTCTCTGGGTACGCCCATATACCCAGTGCTGTTGTGCCTGTAGATAGGGCACCAAGGTTAGGTGAAGAGCAGCAACAGGTTTCAGGGCTGGGCCCTTCCCTGTGGGAGAAGGAGCCGGACGTATGCCTTTTCGGCAAGAGGCTCTGCCGCGGCCGAGCGCCATGAGATGTTGCGTCTCTGGGAAAGCACCGATCCGCAGTGCTGTTGTGCCTGTAGATAGGGCACCAAGGTTAGGTGAAGAGCAGCAACAGCTTTCAGGGCTGGGCCCTTCCCTCTGGGAGAAGGAGTCGGACGTTTGCCTTTCGGCAAGATGCTCTGCCGCGGCAGAGCGCCATGAGATGTTGCGTCTCTGGGAAAGCACCGATCCCCAGTGCTGTTGTGCCTGTAGATAGGGCGCCAAGGTTAGGTGAAGAGCAGCAACAGCTTTCAGGGCTGGGCCCTTCCCTGTGGGAGAAGGAGCCGGACGTTTGACTTTTCGGCAAGAGACTCTGCCGCGACCGCGCGCCATGAGATATCGCGTCTCTGGGAAAGCACAGATCCCCAGTGCTGTTGTGCCTGTAGATAGGGCGCCAAGGGACCGTGAAGAGCAGCAACAGCTTTCAGGGCTGGGCCCTTCCCTGTGGGAGAAGGAGCCGGACGTTTGCCTTTTCGGCAAGAGGCTCTGCCGCGACCGCGCGCCATGAGATATTGCGTCTCTGGGAAAGCACCGATCCCCAGTGCTGTTGTGCCTGTAGATAGGGCGCCAAGGGACCGTGAAGAGCAGCAACAGGTTTCAGGGCTGGGCCCTTCCCTGTGGGAGAAGGAGCCGGACGTTTGCCTTTTCGGCAAGAGGCTCTGCCGCGGCCGAGCACAATGAGATGTTGCGTCTCTGGAAAAACACCGATCCGCAGTGCTGTTGTGCCTGTAGATAGGGCACGAAACTTAGGTGAAAAGCAGTAACAGCTTTCACGGCAGGGCCCTTCCCTCTGGGAGAAGGAGTCAGACGTTTGCCTTTCGGCAAGATGCTCTGCCGCGGCAGAGCGCCATGAGATGTTGCGTCTCTGGGAAAGAACCGATCCGCAGTGCTGTTGTGCCTGTAGATAGGGCACCAAGGTTAGGTGAAGAGCAGCAACAGCTTTCAGGGCTGGGCCCTTCCCTGTGGGAGAAGGAGCCGCACGTTTGCCTTTTCGGCAAGAGGCTCTGCCGCGGCCGAGCGCCATGAGATGTTGCGTCTCTGAGAAAGCCCAGATCCCCAGTGCTGTTGTGCCTGTAGATAGGGCACCAAGGCACTGTGAAGAGCAGCAAAAGCTTTCAGGGCTGGGCCCTTCCCTGTGGGAGAAGGAGCCAGACGTTTGCCTTTTCGGCAAGAGGCTCTGCCGCGGCCGAGTGCCATGAGATGTTGCGTCTCTGGGAAAGCACCGATCCCCAGTGCTGTTGTGCCTGTAGATAGGGCACCAAGGTTAGGTGAAGAGCAGCAACAGCTTTCAGGGCTGGGCCCTTCCCTGTGGGAGAAGGAGCCGGACGTTTGCCTTTTCGGCAAGAGGCTCTGCTGCGGCCGAGCGCCATGAGATGTTGCGTCTCTGGAAAAGCACAGATCCCCAGTGCTGTTGTGCCTGTAGATAGGGCGCCAAGGGACCGTGAAGAGCAGCAACAGCTTTCAGGGCTGGGCCGTTCCCTGTGGGAGAAGGAGCCGGACGTTTGCCTTTTCGGCAAGAGGCTCTGCCGCGGCCGAGCGCCATGAGATATCGCGTCTCTGGGAAAGAACCGATCCCCAGTGCTGTTGTGCCTGTAGATAAGGCACCAAGGTTACGTAAAGAGTAGGAACACCTTTCAGGGCTGGGCCCTTCCCTGTGGGAGAAGGAGCCGGACGTTTGCCTTTTCAGCAAGATGCTCTGCCGCGGCCGAGCGCCATGAGATGTTGCGTCTCTGAGAAAGCCCAGATACCCAGTGCTGTTGTGCCTGTAGATAGGGCACCAAGGCACTGTGAAGAGCAGTAACAGGTTTCAGGGCTGGGCCCTTCCCTGTGGGAGAAGGAGCCAGACGTTTGCCTTTTCGGCAAGAGGCTCTGCCGCGGCCGAGCGCCATGAGATGTTGCGTCTCTGGGTACGCCCATATCCCCAGTGCTGTTGTGCCTGTAGATAGGGCGCCAAGGTTAGGTGAATAGCAGCAACAGCTTTCAGGGCTGGGCCCTTCCCTGTGGGAGAAGGAGCCGGACGTTTGCCTTTTCGGCAAGAGGCTCTGCTGCGGCCGAGCGCCATGAGATGTTGCGTCTCTGGGTACGCCCATATCCCCAGTGCTGTTGTGCCTGTAGATAGGGCGCCAAGGGACCGTGAAGAGCAGCAACAGCTTTCAGGGCTGGGCCCTTCCCTCTGGGAGAAGGAGTCAGACGTTTGCCTTTCGGCAAGATGCTCTGCCGCGGCCGAGCGCCATGAGATGTTGCGTCTCTGGGAAAGCACCGATCCCCAGTGCTGTTGTGCCTGTAGATAGGGCGCCAAGGGACCGTGAAGAGCAGCAACAGCTTTCAGGGCTGGGCCCTTCCCTGTGGGAGAAGGAGCCGGACGTTTGACTTTTCGGCAAGAGACTCTGCCGCAGCCGAGCGCCATGAGATGTTGCGTCTCTGGGAAAGCACAGATCCCCAGTCCTCTTGTGCCTGTAGATAGGGCGCCAAGGGACCGTGAAGAACAGCAACAAGTTTCAGGGCTGGGCCCTTCCCTGTGGGAGAAGGAGCCGGACGTTTGCCTTTTCGGCAAGAGGCTCTGCCGCGACCGCGCGCCATGAGATATCGCGTCTCTGGGAAAGCACAGATCCCCAGTGCTGTTGTGCCTGTAGATAGGGCGCCAAGGGACCGTGAAGAGCAGCAACAGCTTTCAGGGCTGGGCCCTTCCCTGTGGGAGAAGGAGCCGGACGTTTGCCTTTTCGGCAAGATGCTCTGCCGCGGCCGAGCGCCATGAGATGTTGCGTCTCTGGGAAAACACCGATCCGCAGTGCTGTTGTGCCTGTAGATAGGGCACCAAGGTTAGGTGAAGAGCAGCAACAGCTTTCAGGGCAGGGCCCTTCCCTCTGGGAGATGGAGTCAGACGTTTGCCTTTCGGCAAGATGCTCTGCCGCGACAGAGCGCCATGAGATGTTGCGTCTCTGGGAAAGAACCGATCCCCAGTGCTGTTGTGCCTGTAGATAGGGCACCAAGGTTAGGTGAAGAGCAGCAACAGGTTTCAGGGCTGGGCCCTTCCCTCTGGGAGAAGGAGTCAGACGTTTGACTTTTCGGCAAGAGGATCTGCCGCGGCCGAGCGCCATGAGATGTTGCGTCTCTGAGAAAGCCCAGATCCCCAGTGCTGTTGTGCCTGTAGATAGGGCACCAAGGCACTGTGAAGAGCAGCAAAAGCTTTCAGGGCTGGGCCCTTCCCTGTGGGAGAAGGAGCCAGACGTTTGCCTTTTCGGCAAGAGGCTCTGCCGCAGCCGAGCGCCATGAGATGTTGCGTCTCTGGGAAAACACCGATCCGCAGTACTGTTGTGCCTGTAGATAGGGCACCAAGGTTAGGTGAAGAGCAGCAACAGCTTTCAGGGCTGGGCCATTCCCTGTGGGAGAAGGAGCCGGACGTTTGCCTTTTAGGCAAGAGGCTCTGCTGCGGCCGAGCGCCATGAGATGTTGCGTCTCTGGAAAAGCACAGATCCCCAGTGCTGTTGTGCCTGTAGATAGGGCGCCAAGGGACCGTGAAGAGCAGCAACAGGTTTCAGGGCTGGGCCCTTCCCTGTGGCAGAAGGAGCTGGACGTTTGCCTTTTCGGCAAGAGGCTCTGCCGCGGCCGAGTGCCATGAGATGTTGCGTCTCTGGGAAAGCACCGATCCCCAGTGCTGTTGTGCCTGTAGATAGGGCGCCAAGGCACCGTGAAGAGCAGCAACAGGTTTCAGGGCTGGGCCCTTCCCTGTGGGAGGAGCCGGACGTTTGCCTTTTCGGCAAGAGGCTCTGCCGCGGCTGAGCGCCATGAGATGTTGCGACTCTAGGAAAGCACCGATCCCCAGTGCTGTTGTGCCTGTAGATAGGGCACGAAACTTAGGTGAAGAGCAGCAACAGCTTTCAGGGCTGGGCCCTTCCCTGTGGGAGAAGGAGCCGGACGTTTGCCTTTTCGGCAAGAGGCTCTGCCGCGGCCGAGCGCCATGAGATGTTGCGTCTCTGGGTACGCCCATATCCCCAGTGCTGTTGTGCCTGTAGATAGGGCACGAAACTTAGGTGAAGAGCAGCAACAGCTTTCAGGGCTGGGCCCTTCCCTGTGGGAGAAGGAGCCGGACGTATGCCTTTTCGGCAAGAGGCTCTGCCGCGGCCGAGCGCCATGAGATGTTGCGTCTCTGGGAAAGCACCGATCCGCAGTGCTGTTGTGCCTGTAGATAGGGCACCAAGGTTAGGTGAAGAGCAGCAACAGCTTTCAGGGCTGGGCCCTTCCCTCTGGGAGAAGGAGTCGGACGTTTGCCTTTCGGCAAGATGCTCTGCCGCGGCAGAGCGCCATGAGATGTTGCGTCTCTGGGAAAGCACCGATCCCCAGTGCTGTTGTGCCTGTAGATAGGGCGCCAAGGTTAGGTGAAGAGCAGCAACAGCTTTCAGGGCTGGGCCCTTCCCTGTGGGAGAAGGAGCCGGACGTTTGACTTTTCGGCAAGAGACTCTGCCACGACCGCGCGCCATGAGATATCGCGTCTCTGGGAAAGCACAGATCCCCAGTGCTGTTGTGCCTGTAGATAGGGCGCCAAGGGACCGTGAAGAGCAGCAACAGCTTTCAGGGCTGGGCCCTTCCCTGTGGGAGAAGGAGCCGGACGTTTGCCTTTTCGGCAAGAGGCTCTGCCGCGACCGCGCGCCATGAGATATCGCGTCTCTGGGAAAGCACCGATCCCCAGTGCTGTTGTGCCTGTAGATAGGGCGCCAAGGGACCGTGAAGAGCAGCAACAGGTTTCAGGGCTGGGCCCTTCCCTGTGGGAGAAGGAGCCGGACGTTTGCCTTTTCGGCAAGAGGCTCTGCCGCGGCCGAGCACAATGAGATGTTGCGTCTCTGGAAAAACACCGATCCGCAGTGCTGTTGTGCCTGTAGATAGGGCACCAAGGTTAGGTGAAAAGCAGTAACAGCTTTCACGGCAGGGCCCTTCCCTCTGGGAGAAGGAGTCAGACGTTTGCCTTTCGGCAAGATGCTCTGCCGCGGCAGAGCGCCATGAGATGTTGCGTCTCTGGGAAAGAACCGATCCGCAGTGCTGTTGTGCCTGTAGATAGGGCACCAAGGTTAGGTGAAGAGCAGCAACAGCTTTCAGGGCTGGGCCCTTCCCTGTGGGAGAAGGAGCCGCACGTTTGCCTTTTCGGCAAGAGGCTCTGCCGCGGCCGAGCGCCATGAGATGTTGCGTCTCTGAGAAAGCCCAGATCCCCAGTGCTGTTGTGCCTGTAGATAGGGCACCAAGGCACTGTGAAGAGCAGCAAAAGCTTTCAGGGCTGGGCCCTTCCCTGTGGGAGAAGGAGCCAGACGTTTGACTTTTCGGCAAGAGGCTCTGCCGCGGCCGAGCGCCATGAGATGTTGCGTCTCTGGGAAAGCACCGATCCCCAGTGCTGTTGTGCCTGTAGATAGGGCACCAAGGTTAGGTGAAGAGCAGCAACAGCTTTCAGGGCTGGGCCCTTCCCTGTGGGAGAAGGAGCCGGACGTTTGCCTTTTCGGCAAGAGGCTCTGCTGCGGCCGAGCGCCATGAGATGTTGCGTCTCTGGAAAAGCACAGATCCCCAGTGCTGTTGTGCCTGTAGATAGGGCGCCAAGGGACCGTGAAGAGCAGCAACAGCTTTCAGGGCTGGGCCCTTCCCTGTGGGAGAAGGAGCCGGACGTTTGCCTTTTCGGCAAGAGGCTCTGCCGCGGCCGAGTGCCATGAGATGTTGCGTCTCTGGGAAAGCACCGATCCCCAGTGCTGTTGTGCCTGTAGATAGGGCACGAAACTTAGGTGAAGAGCAGCAACAGCTTTCAGGGCTGGGCCATTCCCTCTGGGAGAAGGAGTCAGACGTTTGCCTTTTCGGCAAGAGGCTCTGCCGCAGCCGAGCGCAATGAGATGTTGTGTCTCTGGGAAAACACCCATCCGCAGTGCTGTTGTGCCTGTAGAAAAGGCACCAATGTTAGGTGAAGAACAGCAACAGCTTTCAGGGCAGGGCCCTTCCCTCTGGGAGAAGGAGTCAGACGTTTGCCTTTCGGCAAGATGCTCTGCCGCGGCAGAGCGCCATGAGATGTTGCGTCTCTGGGAAAGCACCGATCCCCAGTGCTGTTGTGCCTGTAGATAGGGCGCCAAGGGACCGTGAAGAGCAGCAACAGCTTTCAGGGCTGGGCCCTTCCCTGTGGGAGAAGGAGCCGGACGTTTGACTTTTCGGCAAGAGACTCTGCCGCAGCCGTGCGCCATGAGATGTTGCGTCTCTGGGAAAGCACAGATCCCCAGTGCTGTTGTGCCTGTAGATAGGGCGCAAAGGGACCGTGAAGAGCAGCAACAGCTTTCAGGGCTGGGCCCTTCCCTGTGGGAGAAGGAGCCACACGTTTGCCTTTTCGGCAAGAGGCTCTGCCACGGCCGAGCGCCATGAGATGTTGCGTCTCTGAGAAAGCCCAGATCCCCAGTGCTGTTGTGCCTGTAGATAGGGCACCAAGGCACTGTGAAGAGCAGTAACAGCTTTCAGGGCTGGGCCCTTCCCTGTGGGAGAAGGAGCCGCACGTTTGCCTTTTCGGCAAGAGGCTCTGCCGCGGCCGAGCGCCATGAGATATCGCGTCTCTGGGAAAGCACCGATCCCCAGTGCTGTTGTGCCTGTAGATAAGGCACCAAGGTTAGGTGAAGAGTAGGAACACCTTTCAGGGCTGGGCCCTTCCCTGTGGGAGAAGGAGCCGGACGTTTGCCTTTTCGGCAAGTGTCTCTGCCGCGGCCGAGCGCCATGAGATGTTGCGTCTCTGAGAAAGCCCAGATACCCAGTGCTGTTGTGCCTGTAGATAGGGCACCAAGGCACTGTGAAGAGCAGTAACAGGTTTCAGGGCTGGGCCCTTCCCTGTGGGAGAAGGAGCCGCACGTTTGCCTTTTCGGCAAGAGGCTCTGCCGCCACCGAGCGCCATGAGATGTTGCGTCTCTGGGTACGCCCATATCCCCAGTGCTGTTGTGCCTGTAGATAGGGCACCAAGGTTAGGTGAAGAGCAGCAACAGGTTTCAGGGCTGGGCCCTTCCCTGTGGGAGAAGGAGCCGGACGTTTGCCTTTTCGGCAAGAGGCTCTGCCGCTGCCGAGCGCCATGAGATGTTGCATCCCTGGGAAAGCACCGATCCCCAGTGCTGTTGTGCCTGTAGATAGGGCACGAAACTTAGGTGAAGAGCAGCAACAGCTTTCAGGGCTGGGCCCTTCCCTGTGGGAGAAGGACCCGGACGTTTGCCTTTTCGGCAAGAGGCTCTGCCGCGGACGAGCGCCATGAGATGTTGCGTCTCTGGGAAAGCACCGATCCCCAGTGCTGTTGTGCCTGTAGATAGGGCACCAAGGTTAGGTGAAGAGCAGCAACAGCTTTCAGGGCTGGGCCATTCCCTGTGGGAGAAGGAGTCAGACGTTTGCCTTTCGGCAAGATGCTCTGCCGCGGCAGAGCGCCATGAGATGTTGCGTCTCTGGGAAAGCACCGATCCCCAGTGCTGTTGTGCCTGTAGATAGGGCGCCAAGGTTAGGTGAAGAGCAGCAACAGCTTTCAGGGCTGGGCCCTTCCCTGTGGGAGAAGGAGCCGGACGTTTGACTTTTCGGCAAGAGACTCTGCCGCGACCGCGCGCCATGAGATATTGCGTCTCTGGGAAAGCACAGATCCCCAGTGCTGTTGTGCCTGTAGATAGGGCGCCAAGGGACCGTGAAGAGCAGCAACAGCTTTCAGGGCTGGGCCCTTCCCTGTGGGAGAAGGAGCCGGACGTTTGCCTTTTCGGCAAGAGTCTCTGCCGCGACCGTGCGCCATGAGATATCGCGTCTCTGGGAAAGCACCGATCCCCAGTGCTGTTGTGCCTGTAGATAGGGCACCAAGTTTAGGTGAAGAGTAGGAACACCTTTCAGGGCTGGGCCCTTCCCTGTGGGAGAAGGAGCCGGACGTTTGCCTTTTCGGCAAGAGGCTCTGCCGCGGACGAGCGCCATGAGATGTTGCGTCTCTGAGAAAGCCCAGATCCCCAGTGCTGTTGTGCCTGTAGATAGGGCACCAAGGCACTGTGAAGAGCAGTAACAGCTTTCAGGGCTGGGCCCTTCCCTGTGGGAGAAGGAGCCGGACGTTTGCCTTTTCGGCAAGAGGCTCTGCCGCGGCCGAGCACCATGAGATATCGCGTCTCTGGGAAAGCACCGATCCGCAGTGCTGTTATGCCTGTAGATAGGGCACCAAGGTTAGGTGAAGAGCAGCAACAGCTTTCAGGGCTGGCACCTTCCTTGTGGGAGAAGGAGCCCGACGTTTGCCATTTCGGAAACAGGATCTGCCGCGAACAAGCGCCATGAGATGTTGCATCTGTGGGAAAGCACAGATCCCCAGTGCTGTTGTGCCTGTGAATGGGTTGCACGGGGAAGGTGAGGAGCAGCAACAGCTTTCAGGGCTGGCACCTTCCTTGTGGGAGAACGAACCCGACGTTTGCAATTTCGGAAATAGTCTCTGCCGAGAACGAGCGCTATGAGATGTTGCATCTTTGGGAAAGCACAGATCCCCAGTGCTGTTGTGCCTGTGAATACGCTGCATGGGGAAGGTGAAGAGCAGCAACAGCTTTCAGGGCTGGCACCTTCCTTGTGGGAGAAGGAGCCCGACGTTTACAATTTCGGAAAGAGGCTCTGCCGAGAACGAACGCCATGAGATGTTGCATCTTTGGGAAAGCACAGATCCCCAGTGCTGTTGTGCCTGTAGATAGGGCGCCAAGGGACCGTGAAGAGCAGCAACAGCTTTCAGGGCTGGGCCCTTCCCTGTGGCAGAAGGAGCCGGACGTTTGCCTTTTCGGCAAGAGGCTCTGCCGCGGCCGAGTGCCATGAGATGTTGCGTCTCTGGGAAAGCACCGATCCCCAGTGCTGTTGTGCCTGTAGATAGGGCGCCAAGGCACCGTGAAGAGCAGCAACAGGTTTCAGGGCTGGGCCCTTCCCTGTGGGAGGAGCCGGACGTTTGCCTTTTCGGCAAGAGGCTCTGCCGCGGCTGAGCGCCATGAGATGTTGCGACTCTAGGAAAGCACCGATCCCCAGTGCTGTTGTGCCTGTAGATAGGGCACGAAACTTAGGTGAAGAGCAGCAACAGCTTTCAGGGCTGGGCCCTTCCCTGTGGGAGAAGGAGCCGGACGTTTGCCTTTTCGGCAAGAGGCTCTGCCGCGGCCGAGCACCATGAGATGTTGCGTCTCTGGGTACGCCCATATCCCCAGTGCTGTTGTGCCTGTAGATAGGGCACCAAGGGACCGTGAAGAGCAGCAACAGGTTTCAGGGCTGGGCCCTTCCCTGTGGGAGAAGGAGCCGGACGTATGCCTTTTCGGCAAGAGGCTCTGCCGCGGCCGAGCGCCATGAGATGTTGCGTCTCTGGGAAAGCACCGATCCGCAGTGCTGTTGTGCCTGTAGATAGGGCACCAAGGTTAGGTGAAGAGCAGCAACAGCTTTCAGGGCTGGGCCCTTCCCTCTGGGAGAAGGAGTCGGACGTTTGCCTTTCGGCAAGATGCTCTGCCGCGGCAGAGCGCCATGAGATGTTGCGTCTCTGGGAAAGCACCGATCCCCAGTGCTGTTGTGCCTGTAGATAGGGCGCCAAGGTTAGGTGAAGAGCAGCAACAGCTTTCAGGGCTGGGCCCTTCCCTGTGGGAGAAGGAGCCGGACGTTTGACTTTTCGGCAAGAGACTCTGCCGCGACCGCGCGCCATGAGATATCGCGTCTCTGGGAAAGCACAGATCCCCAGTGCTGTTGTGCCTGTAGATAGGGCGCCAAGGGACCGTGAAGAGCAGCAACAGCTTTCAGGGCTGGGCCCTTCCCTGTGGGAGAAGGAGCCGGACGTTTGCCTTTTCGGCAAGAGGCTCTGCCGCGACCGCGCGCCATGAGATATCGCGTCTCTGGGAAAGCACAGATCCCCAGTGCTGTTGTGCCTGTAGATAGGGCGCCAAGGGACCGTGAAGAGCAGCAACAGCTTTCAGGGCTGGGCCCTTCCCTGTGGGAGAAGGAGCCGGACGTTTGCCTTTTCGGCAAGAGGCTCTGCCGCGACCGCGCGCCATGAGATATCGCGTCTCTGGGAAAGCACAGATCCCCAGTGCTGTTGTGCCTGTAGATAGGGCGCCAAGGGACCGTGAAGAGCAGCAACAGGTTTCAGGGCTGGGCCCTTCCCTGTGGGAGAAGGAGCCGGACGTTTGCCTTTTCGGCAAGAGGCTCTGCCGCGGCCGAGCACAATGAGATGTTGCGTCTCTGGGAAAGCACCGATCCCCAGTGCTGTTGTGCCTGTAGATAGGGCGCCAAGGTTAGGTGAAGAGCAGCAACAGGTTTCAGGGCTGGGCCCTTCCCTGTGGGAGAAGGAGCCGGACGTTTGACTTTTCGGCAAGAGACTCTGCCGCGACCGCGCGCCATGAGATATCGCGTCTCTGGGAAAGCACAGATCCCCAGTGCTGTTGTGCCTGTAGATAGGGCGCCAAGGGACCGTGAAGAGCAGCAACAGCTTTCAGGGCTGGGCCCTTCCCTGTGGGAGAAGGAGCCGGACGTTTGCCTTTTCGGCAAGAGGCTCTGCCGCGACCGCGCGCCATGAGATATCGCGTCTCTGGGAAAGCACAGATCCCCAGTGCTGTTGTGCCTGTAGATAGGGCGCCAAGGGACCGTGAAGAGCAGCAACAGCTTTCAGGGCTGGGCCCTTCCCTGTGGGAGAAGGAGCCGGACGTTTGCCTTTTCGGCAAGAGGCTCTGCCGCGGCCGAGCACAATGAGATGTTTCGTCTCTGGAAAAACACCGATCCGCAGTGCTGTTGTGCCTGTAGATAGGGCACCAAGGTTAGGTGAAAAGCAGTAACAGCTTTCACGGCAGGGCCCTTCCCTCTGGGAGAAGGAGTCAGACGTTTGCCTTTCGGCAAGATGCTCTGCCGCGGCAGAGCGCCATGAGATGTTGCGTCTCTGGGAAAGAACCGATCCGCAGTGCTGTTGTGCCTGTAGATAGGGCACCAAGGTTAGGTGAAGAGCAGCAACAGCTTTCAGGGCTGGGCCCTTTCCTGTGGGAGAAGGAGCCGCACGTTTGCCTTTTCGGCAAGAGGCTCTGCCGCGGCCGAGCGCCATGAGATGTTGCGTCTCTGAGAAAGCCCAGATCCCCAGTGCTGTTGTGCCTGTAGATAGGGCACCAAGGCACTGTGAAGAGCAGCAAAAGCTTTCAGTGCTGGGCCCTTCCCTGTGGGAGAAGGAGCCAGACGTTTGCCTTTTCGGCAAGAGGCTCTGCCGCGGCCGAGCGCCATGAGATGTTGCGTCTCTGGGAAAGCACCGATCCCCAGTGCTGTTGTGCCTGTAGATAGGGCACCAAGGTTAGGTGAAGAGCAGCAACAGCTTTCAGGGCTGGGCCCTTCCCTGTGGGAGAAGGAGCCGGACGTTTGCCTTTTCGGCAAGAGGCTCTGCTGCGGCCGAGCGCCATGAGATGTTGCGTCTCTGGAAAAGCACAGATCCCCAGTGCTGTTGTGCCTGTAGATAGGGCGCCAAGGGACCGTGAAGAGCAGCAACAGCTTTCAGGGCTGGGCCCTTCCCTGTGGGAGAAGGAGCCGGACGTTTGCCTTTTCGGCAAGAGGCTCTGCCGCGGCCGAGTGCCATGAGATGTTGCGTCTCTGGGAAAGCACCGATCCCCAGTGCTGTTGTGCCTGTAGATAGGGCACCAAGGTTAGGTGAAGAGCAGCAACAGCTTTCAGGGCTGGGCCATTCCCTCTGGGAGAAGGAGTCAGACGTTTGCCTTTTCGGCAAGAGGCTCTGCCGCAGCCGAGCGCAATGAGATGTTGTGTCTCTGGGAAAACACCCATCCGCAGTGCTGTTGTGCCTGTAGATAAGGCACCAATGTTAGGTGAAGAACAGCAACAGCTTTCAGGGCAGGGCCCTTCCCTCTGGGAGAAGGAGTCAGACGTTTGCCTTTCGGCAAGATGCTCTGCCGCGGCAGAGCGCCATGAGATGTTGCGTCTCTGGGAAAGCACCGATCCCCAGTGCTGTTGTGCCTGTAGATAGGGCGCCAAGGGACCGTGAAGAGCAGCAACAGCTTTCAGGGCTGGGCCCTTCCCTGTGGGAGAAGGAGCCGGACGTTTGACTTTTCGGCAAGAGACTCTGCCGCAGCCGTGCGCCATGAGATGTTGCGTCTCTGGGAAAGCACAGATCCCCAGTCCTCTTGTGCCTGTAGATAGGGCGCAAAGGGACCGTGAAGAGCAGCAACAGCTTTCAGGGCTGGGCCCTTCCCTGTGGGAGAAGGAGCCGCACGTTTGCCTTTTCGGCAAGAGGCTCTGCCGCGGCCGAGCGCCATGAGATGTTGCGTCTCTGAGAAAGCCCAGATCCCCAGTGCTGTTGTGCCTGTAGATAGGGCACCAAGGCACTGTGAAGAGCAGTAACAGCTTTCAGGGCTGGGCCCTTCCCTGTGGGAGAAGGAGCCGCACGTTTGCCTTTTCGGCAAGAGGCTCTGCCGCGGCCGAGCGCCATGAGATATCGCGTCTCTGGGAAAGCACCGATCCCCAGTGCTGTTGTGCCTGTAGATAAGGCACCAAGGTTAGGTGAAGAGTAGGAACACCTTTCAGGGCTGGGCCCTTCCCTGTGGGAGAAGGAGCCGGACGTTTGCCTTTTCGGCAAGTGTCTCTGCCGCGGCCGAGCGCCATGAGATGTTGCGTCTCTGAGAAAGCCCAGATACCCAGTGCTGTTGTGCCTGTAGATAGGGCACCAAGGCACTGTGAAGAGCAGTAACAGGTTTCAGGGCTGGGCCCTTCCCTGTGGGAGAAGGAGCCGCACGTTTGCCTTTTCGGCAAGAGGCTCTGCCGCCACCGAGCGCCATGAGATGTTGCGTCTCTGGGTACGCCCATATCCCCAGTGCTGTTGTGCCTGTAGATAGGGCACCAAGGTTAGGTGAAGAGCAGCAACAGGTTTCAGGGCTGGGCCCTTCCCTGTGGGAGAAGGAGCCGGACGTTTGCCTTTTCGGCAAGAGGCTCTGCCGCGGACGAACGCCATGAGATGTTGCGTCTCTGGGAAAGCACCGATCCCCAGTGCTGTTGTGCCTGTAGATAGGGCACCAAGGTTAGGTGAAGAGCAGCAACAGCTTTCAGGGCTGGGCCATTCCCTGTGGGAGAAGGAGTCAGACGTTTGCCTTTCGGCAAGATGCTCTGCCGCGGCAGAGCGCCATGAGATGTTGCGTCTCTGGGAAAGCACCGATCCCCAGTGCTGTTGTGCCTGTAGATAGGGCGCCAAGGTTAGGTGAAGAGCAGCAACAGCTTTCAGGGCTGGGCCCTTCCCTGTGGGAGAAGGAGCCGGACGTTTGACTTTTCGGCAAGAGACTCTGCCGCGACCGCGCGCCATGAGATATTGCGTCTCTGGGAAAGCACAGATCCCCAGTGCTGTTGTGCCTGTAGATAGGGCGCCAAGGGACCGTGAAGAGCAGCAACAGCTTTCAGGGCTGGGCCCTTCCCTGTGGGAGAAGGAGCCGGACGTTTGCCTTTTCGGCAAGAGTCTCTGCCGCGACCGTGCGCCATGAGATATCGCGTCTCTGGGAAAGCACCGATCCCCAGTGCTGTTGTGCCTGTAGATAGGGCACCAAGTTTAGGTGAAGAGTAGGAACACCTTTCAGGGCTGGGCCCTTCCCTGTGGGAGAAGGAGCCGGACGTTTGCCTTTTCGGCAAGAGGCTCTGCCGCGGACGAGCGCCATGAGATGTTGCGTCTCTGAGAAAGCCCAGATCCCCAGTGCTGTTGTGCCTGTAGATAGGGCACCAAGGCACTGTGAAGAGCAGTAACAGCTTTCAGGGCTGGGCCCTTCCCTGTGGGAGAAGGAGCCGGACGTTTGCCTTTTCGGCAAGAGGCTCTGCCGCGGCCGAGCACCATGAGATATCGCGTCTCTGGGAAAGCACCGATCCGCAGTGCTGTTATGCCTGTAGATAGGGCACCAAGGTTAGGTGAAGAGCAGCAACAGCTTTCAGGGCTGGCACCTTCCTTGTGGGAGAAGGAGCCCGACGTTTGCCATTTCGGAAACAGGATCTGCCGCGAACAAGCGCCATGAGATGTTGCATCTGTGGGAAAGCACAGATCCCCAGTGCTGTTGTGCCTGTGAATGGGTTGCACGGGGAAGGTGAGGAGCAGCAACAGCTTTCAGGGCTGGCACCTTCCTTGTGGGAGAACGAACCCGACGTTTGCAATTTCGGAAATAGTCTCTGCCGAGAACGAGCGCTATGAGATGTTGCATCTTTGGGAAAGCACAGATCCCCAGTGCTGTTGTGCCTGTGAATACGCTGCATGGGGAAGGTGAAGAGCAGCAACAGCTTTCAGGGCTGGCACCTTCCTTGTGGGAGAAGGAGCCCGACGTTTACAATTTCGGAAAGAGGCTCTGCCGAGAACGAACGCCATGAGATGTTGCATCTTTGGGAAAGCACAGATCCCCAGTGCTGTTGTGCCTGTGAATAGGTTGCACGAGGAAGGTGAAGAGCAGCAACAGCTTTCAGGCTGGCACCTTCCTTGTGGGAAAAGGAGCCCGACGTTTGCCATTTCGGAAAGTGTCTCTGCCGAGAACGAACGCCATGAGATGTTCCGTCTGTGGGAAAGCACAGATCCCCAGTGCTGTTGTGCCTGTGAATAGGCTACACGGGGAAGGTGAAGAGCAGCAACAGCATTCACGGCTGGCACCTTCCTTGTGGGAGAAGGAGCCGGACGTTTGCCATTTCGGAAACAGGATCTGCCGAGAACGAACGCCATGAGATATTGCGTCTGTGGGAAAGCACAGATCCCCAGTGCTGTTGTGCCTGTGAATAGGCTGCACGGGGAAGGTGAAGAGCAGCAACAGCTTTCAGGGCTGGCACCTTCCTTGTGGGAGAAGGAGCCGGACGTTTGCCATTTCGGAAACAGGATCTGCCGAGAACGAACGCCATGAGATGTTGCATCTGTGGGAAAGCACAGATCCCCAGTGCTGTTGTGCCTGTGAATAGGCTGCACGGGGAAGGTGAAGAGCAGCAACAGCTTTCAGGGCTGGCACCTTCCTGGTGGGACAAGGAGCCCGACGTTTGCCATTTCGGAAAGAGGCTCTGACGAGAACGAACGCCATGAGCTGTTGCATCTTTGGGAAAGCACAGATCCCCAGTGCTGTTGTGCCTGTGAATAGGCTGCACGGGGAAGGTGAAGAGCAGCAACAGCTTTCAGGGCTGGCACCTTCCTGGTGGGACAAGGAGCCCGAAGTTTGCCATTTCGGAAAGAGGCTCTGACGAGAACGAACACCATGAGATGTTGCGTCTCTGGGAAAGCACCGATCCCCAGTGCTGTTGTGCCTGTAGATAGGGCGCCAAGGTTAGGTGAAGAGCAGCAACAGCTTTCAGGGCTGGGCCCTTCCCTGTGGGAGAAGGAGCCGGACGTTTGCCTTTTCGGCAAGAGACTCTGCCGCAGCAGAGCGCCATGAGATGTTGCATCTCTGGGAAAGCACAGATCCCCAGTCCTCTTGTGCCTGTAGATAGGGCACCAAGGGACCGTGAAGAGCAGCAACAGGTTTCAGGGCTGGGCCCTTCCCTGTGGGAGAAGGAGCCGGACGTTTGCCTTTTCGGCAAGAGGCTCTGCCGCGACCGAGCGCCATGAGATATCGCGTCTCTGGGAAAGCACAGATCCCCAGTGCTGTTGTGCCTGTAGATAGGGCACCAAGTTTAGGTGAAGAGTAGGAACACCTTTCAGGGCTGGGCCCTTCCCTGTGGGAGAAGGAGCCGCACGTTTGCCTTTTCGGCAAGAGGCTCTGCCGCGGCCGAGCGCCATGAGATGTTGCGTCTCTGGGAAAGCACCGATCCCCGGTGCTGTTGTGCCTGTAGATAGGGCACCAAGGCACCGTGAAGAGCAGCAACAGCTTTCAGGGCTTGCCCTTCCCTGTGGGAGAATGAGCCGGACGTTTGCCTTTTCAGCAAGAGTCTCTGCCACAAACGAGCGCCATGAGATGTTGCGTCTCTGGGAAAGCACCGATCCCCAGTGCTGTTTTGCCTGTAGATAGGGCACGAAACTTAGGTGAAGAGCAGCAACAGCTTTCAGGGCTGGGCCCTTCCCTGTGGGAGAAGGAGCTGGACGTTTACCTTTTCGGCAAGAGGCTCTGCTGTGGCCGAGCGCCATTAGATGTTGCGTCTCTGGGAAAGCACAGATCCCCAGTCCTCTTGTGCCTGTAGATAGGACACAAAGGTTAGGTGAAAAGCAGCAAAAGCTTTAAGGGCTGGGCCCTTCCTTGTGGGAGGATGAGCCAGACGTTTGCCTTTTCGGCAAGAGGCTCTGCCGCGGCCGAGCGCCATGAGATGTTGCGTCTCTGGGAAAGCACCGATCCCCGGTGCTGTTGTGCCTGTAGATAGGGCACCAAGGGACCGTGAAGAGCAGCAACAGCTTTCAGGGCTTGCCCTTCCCTGTGGGAGAATGAGCCGGACGTTTGCCTTTTCAGCAAGAGTCTCTGCCGCGAACGAGCGCCATGAGATGTTGCGTCTCTGGGAAAGCACCGATCCCCAGTGCTGTTGTGCCTGTAGATAGGGCACGAAACTTAGGTGAAGAGCAGCAACAGCTTTCAGGGCTGGGCCCTTCCCTGTGGGAGAAGGAGCCGCACGTTTGCCTTTTCGGCAAGAGGCTCTGCTGCGGCCGAGCGCCATGAGATGTTGCGTCTCTGGGAAAGCCCAGATCCCGAGTGCTGTTGTGCCTGTAGATAGGGCGCCAAGGGACCGTGAAGAGCAGCAACAGCTTTCAGGGCTGGGCCCTTCCCTGTGGGAGGAGCCGGACGTTTGCCTTTTCGGCAAGAGGCTCTGCCACGGCTGAGCGCCATGAGATGTTGCGACTCTGGGAAAGCCCAGATCCCGAGTGCTGTTGTGCCTGTAGATAGAGCGCCAAGGCACCGTGAAGAGCAGCAACAGCTTTCAGGGCTGGGCCCTTCCCTGTGGGCGAAGGAGCCGGACGTTTGCCTTTTCGGCAAGAGGCTCTGCCGCGGCCGAGCGCCATGACATATAGCGTCTCTGGGAAAGCACCGATCCCCAGTGCTGTTGTGCCTGTATATAAGGCACCAAGGTTAGGTGGAGAGTAGGAACACCTTTCAGGGCTGGGCCCTTCCCTGTGGGAGAAGGAGCCGGACGTTTGACTTTTCGGCAAGAGGCTCTGCTGCGGCCGAGCGCCATGAGATGTTGCGTCTCTGAGAAAGCCCAGATACCCAGTGCTGTTGTGCTTGTAGATAGGGCACCAAGGCACTGTGAAGAGCAGTAACAGCTTTCAGGGCTGGGCCCTTCCCTGTGGGAGAAGGAGCCGGACGTTTGCCTTTTCGGCAAGAGGCTCTGCCGCGGCCGAGCGCCATGAGATATCGCGTCTCTGGGAAAGCACCGATCCGCAGTGCTGTTATGCCTGTAGATAGGGCACCAAGGTTAGGTGAAGAGCAGCAACAGGTTTCAGGGCTGGGCGCTTGCCTGTGGCAGAAGGAGCCGGACGTTTGCCTTTTAGGCAAGAGTCTCTGCCGCTGCCGAGCGCCATGAGATGTTGCATCCCTGGGAAAGCACCGATCCCCAGTGCTGTTGTGCCTGTAGATAGGGCACGAAACTTAGGTGAAGAGCAGCAACAGCTTTCAGGGCTGGGCCCTTCCCTGTGGGAGAAGGAGCCGGACGTTTGCCTTTTCGGCAAGAGGCTCTGCCGCGGCCGAGCGCCATGAGATGTTGCGTCTCTGGGAAAACACCGATCCGCAGTGCTGTTGTGCCTGTAGATAGGCTGCACGGGGAAGGTGAAGAGCAGCAACAGCTTTCAGGGCTGGCACCTTCCCTGTGGGAGAAGGAGCCGGAAGTTTGCCATTTCGGAAACAAGATCTGCCGAGAACGAACGCCATGAGATGTTGCATCTGTGGGAAAGCACAGATCCCCAGTGCTGTTGTGCCTGTGAATAGGCTGCACGGGGAAGGTGAAGAGCAGCAACCGCTTTCAGGGCTGGCACCTTCCTGGTGGGACAAGGAGCCCGACGTTTGCCATTTCGGAAAGAGGCTCTGACGAGAACGAACACCATGAGCTGTTGCATCTTTGGGAAAGCACAGATCCCCAGTGCTGTTGTGCCTGTGAATAGGCTGCACGGGGAAGGTGAAGAGCAGCAACAGCTTTCAGGGCTGGCACCTTCCTTGTGGGAGAACGAGCCCGACGTTTGCCATTTCGGAAAGAGGATCTGCTGCGAACAAGCGTCATGAGATGTTGCGTCTGTAGGAAAGCACAGATCCCCAGTGCTGTTGTGCCTGTGAATAGGCTGCACGGGGAAGGTGAAAAGCAGCAACAGCTTTCAGGGCTGGCACCTTCCTTGTGGGAGAAGGAGCCCGACGTTTGCCATTTCGGAAACAGGATCTGCCGAGAACGAACGCCATGAGATGTTGCATCTGTGGGAAAGCACAGATCCCCAGTGCTGTTGTGCCTGTGAATAGGCTGCACGGGGAAGGTGAAGAGCAGCAACAGCTTTCAGGGCTGGCACCTTCCTTGTGGGAGAAGGAGCCCGACGTTTACAATTTCGGAAAGAGGCTCTGACGAGAACGAACGCCATGAGATGTTGCATCTTTGGGAAAGCACAGATCCCCAGTGCTGTTGTGCCTGTGAATAGGCTGCACGGGGAAGGTGAAGAGCAGCAACAGCTTTCAGGGCTGGCACCTTCCTTGTGGGAGAAGGAGGCCGAAGTTTGCCATTTCGGAAACAAGATCAGCGGCGAACAAGCGCCATGAGATGTTGCGTCTGTGGGAAAGCACAGATCCCCAGTGCTGTTGTGCCTTTGAATAGGTTGCATGGGGAAGGTGAAGAGCAGCAACAGCTTTCAGGTCTGGCCCCTTCCTTGTGGGAGAATCAGCCGGACGTTTGCCTTTTTGGAAATACGCTATGCCGAGGACGAGCGCCATGCTGTGGAGTACAGTCCCACGAGCTGGAGGGCCACCCTGCCCCGCGGGTGTCCCAGGAGGCTGCAGCCGATGTGACACACGGGCTGGCCTGACGCCTCATCGCTCTCCTGCCACCCAGCATGCCTGGGGCAGGAGAGCCCGGGGCTGCAGGGCAAGTTGATGGCATGCAGCAGCTACAGCTGTGGCAGGGAGAGGAAGAGATGACAGCTGTGAGGCCCAGGGTGGCAGGGACACCCTGGCATCCCACTTTTCCCAGCGGCAGCAGCGTGGCAAACCTTGTCTCGTTGTCCCAAAAGGGTTCTTTTAACCGGTGTGCAGACAGCCAATAACGCACTGAGTCAAGATACTTGGTTTTTATTTCTTTTCTGTGCAGAAGAGGGTGCCAGGCATCTAACACAGCCAGCACACACTTGAAACACAAGCAGGGTCTCATACACACATCAGGATTAAGGAAAAAGTGGTAAAAAATTACATGATTGGTTACAAACAATTTATATATGTGGTGGGTTGACCCTGGCTGGGTGCCAGGTGCCCACCAAAGCCGCTCTATCACTCCCCCTCCTCAGCTGGACAGGAGGGAGAAAATATAACAAAAGGCTCATGGTTCAAGATAAGGACAGTTTAATAAAGTGAAAGCAAAGATTGCGCATGAAAGCAAAGAAAAACAAATGATGTTATTCTCTACTTCCCATCAGCAGGCAATGTCTAGCCACTTCCTGGGAAGCAGGGGTTCAGTACACGTAGTGGTTGCTCCGGAAGACAAAAATGCGCCCCTTCCGTCTCCCTTTACTTAGCTTTTATATCTGAGCTGACATCATATGGCATGGAATATCTGTTTGGTTAGTTTAGGTCAGCTGTCCTGGTTATGTCCCCTCCCAAGATCTTGCCCAGCCCCAGCCTGCCATTGAGGAGGGCAAAAATGTTGGAGAGACAGCCTTGATGCTGTGCCAGCACTGCTCAGCAGTAGCCAAAACACTGGTGTGTTATCAACACCCCTCTAGCTACCGAAGCAAAGCACAGCACTACGAGGGCTGCTATGGGAAGAATTAACTCCATCTCACCCAGACCCAATACAATATAACAAAAGTGCTTCTACACATGTCTACCTGATTACCTAATTCATTATATTAAGTTGGTCTCTTACATTTACATACATGTTATGCACAAGTGGGTGTCATTTTTAACATTAAAAATCAAGCTATGTTAGCTAAGGACATGCTTTTCTTGACACTACTCCAAAACTGGGCACCTACGATATAAATCAGCAGTAAGGGAATAGCATTGACAGATCCTCATTGTTTCACATCCTTGCTTCAATGGATTCAATGTAGGGACTTTCCATTCCTATTCCTATGGTTTCAATAACCGATTGTTGGAGTCAACTGTTGTCCTTCCGACATCAGTCTGTGCTGGAGTCCAGCCCCTCTTGTCACCTGCTCAGAGAGAGATGTCACTTTGAAGGATAGCAGCACCTTTAACCTGGCAGCTTTTTCTCCAGTGCCAATCCTGAGTTTCCATCAGGCACCCAGAGGCTATCACAGCAGAAGCCTCCGCTGTGCCTTGCAACGGAATATACAGCACCACTGGTGACTTCAGAAAAATGTGTTCCCACAAGCTGGAAAACCAGGATAGAAGTTTATCAAGTTTTCAATCGTTTTCTTTTAAAGAGAGGAGCTGGAAGTAACTGGAAGATGTTCCAATCTACCAATCCATCCAAACTCCCTATCAGATGTGGAGGAAGAGGCTGAGATGGCCAGCGCCCAAGAGAAGAAGCTTCCTTCTGCTGAGGCAGACCGAAAGGCGTAACGATTTTTATCTGTTCTCAACTGACATCGAGGCAAAAGGGTCGAGGACCTTGAAACTAAAGATTGAATATTTGTCCTGGTTTTGGCTGGGATAGAGTTAATTTTCTTTCTAGTAGCTGGTATAGTGATAAGTCTTGGATTCAGTATGAGAAGGATGTTGATAACACACTGATGTTTTCTGTTGTTGCCAAGTAGTGTTTATACTAAGTCAAGGATTTTTCAGCTTCTCATGCCCAGCCAGCAAGAAGGCTGGAGGGGCACAAGAAGTTGGGAGGGACACAGCCAGAACACCTGACCCAAACTGGCCAAAGGGGTATTCCATACCATGGGATGTCATGCCTAGTATATAAACTGGGGGGAGTTGGGCTGGGAGGGATCACTGCTCAGGAACTCTCTGGTCGTTGGTCAACGGGTGGTGAGCAATGGTATTGTGCATCACTTGCTTTGTATATTCCAATCCTATTAGTATTATTATTGTAATTTTATTATTGTTATTATTTTCATTATTAGATTCTTCCTTTCTGTTCTATTGAAACGTTTGTATCTCAACCCACGCGTTACACTTTTTTTCCGATTCTCTCCCCCATCCCACTGGCAGGGGGGGAGTGAGTGAGCGGCCGTGTGGTGCCTAGTTGCTGGCTGGGATTAAACCATGACAGAGAACTAGCTGGACATTTTCAATTTTGGAAATAGGCTGTGCAGAGAATAAGAGTAACAAGATGTTTATGTGCTGGGGCAAGCGCAGGTCCCCAGTGCTCTTGGGCCCAACAACACCCTGTTTGCATTGCACCTAAAAATGTAGTCATTGTCTGTTATTCACTGTAGAGCCTGTTTCCAAGTTTAAAAAGGCCAGCTAGTTCTCCCACAAGTAAGGTGCCAGGACTGAAAGCTGTTTCTGAAGACAACCTTCCCTTTGCAGCCCATCCACAGGCCCAATAGCACTGGGGATCAGGTCTTTCCTCATCACCTAAATGTTTCATTACTCTCATTCTCTGCACAGCCTATGTTAAAGGATTTTCATTCATGGATTTCTCTAGGTTTGCTTTATTAACAACTCAGAGTTGGGTCACCACCGCGGTGAATGGCAACCTTCCAAAAATTTCCCAATCTTATATACCTTTTTACCACCCATTGTCCTAGTCCAAAATCTTTGTAATTTTCCAGTCGATCTCTGTTCCCATGTCATTATCATTCATCTCTTATCTCATCAATTCTCGTGTCCCGGTTCTTCTGAAGTTAGTGGTCGTAGGCAGAAGGTCTTCGGTCACCACAACCACTTATCTTCTTATACATCAAAGATCACCCTTGAATTTCTGAAAATCACTCAGGCTATTCTATTAATTTATCTTGTTCTAAAGTTAATCACTTACTCCCATGTCTTAGGTCTAAGATGTATGATCGTTCTTCTGTTGATTCAGCTGGACTGGGCTTTTAGCCAGCCATGGAAGGGGAGACACATAGGACAAATAAGCAGCTTATGCATATTGTTTTATAAGCACCTGCATTCTATTAATCATATCTAAAACAATTTCTAATCATTAGTTATATGTCTAATATGAATAGTCTTAGAAAAAATAAGGCTTAAGGCCTAGTTCCTTTTACACCCTACTTCCAAAATTAAAAGCATCCAGCTAGTTCTCCCACAGGGAAGGTGTCAGGACTGAAAGTTGTTGCTGGCCATCACCTTCCTTTTCCAGCCCGTTCACAGGCCCAAGGACACTGGGGCTCTGTGTTTGCCTAGCAAACTTAACATCTCGTCACTCTCATTCTCTGTACAGTGTCTTTCCAAAATTGAAAACATCCAGCTAGTTGTCCCACAAGGAAGGTGACAGGATTGAAAGCTCTTGCTGACCCTCACCTGCCCTATTCACCAGCCTAACAGCACTGGGGCTCCTTACTTGCCTAATGGCATAAACATCTCATCACTCTCTTTCTCTGCACAGCCTATGTCCAAAATTGAAAAAGTCCAGCTACTTCAACGGCATGGAAGGTGCCAGGAATGAAAGCTGTTGCTGGCCATCACCTTCCCTTTGCAGCCCATTCACAGGCCCAAGGACACTGGTTATCTGCGCTTGCTTCACGCATAAACATGCCGTTACTCTCATTCTCTGTGCAGTATATTGTTGACTATATTCTTGACAATTGTGCAGTCTCACCAGGAGATTTGGAATGGATCTAAAAAAAAAGTCTTATGATTCTTTTTTAAGTAAATTGGGCACAGACAGGTTCTCCCTTAGCACCTAGGTTTGTCACAGCTCTTGGCCATTCCTGGATGCTGTAACACGCAGGTAACGCCCTTCTGGTAATGCCTCATGAGGTGGTGGGATGCCCATCCGGTCAAGGAGTGACCTACATTTGTTGTATTTAGAGACGAATATGCTGGGAAACAGAGGTGAGATCAGCATCACGGATGACGCTGGCAGTGCAATAGTAGGGCCAACACTGGAAAAAGCATCAAGGGGGCTGATGATCTTTAGGGCTGTGGTGACACTGAGCCCTGCAGCCAGGCTTGCAGGGGAGGATTTCAGCCAATATACTTGCCCCACTGTTAGGAGTAACGCCTGTGGTCTGCTCTGAGGGCAGAGGGGTGCAGTTCATTTCCACTGTGAGGATGCTAAAGGCAGTGTCTATGATGGATGCGTGTCCCAAGGTCCCTTAAACATGTGGTTTGCAGTGGCAAGGGTGCTCTGTGCTGGGCGTGGATGGCAAGGGGTGAGCAGCAGGAGCTGCAGCGGGACCCGCATGGGAGCGGGTCAGGTGCTGCTGGGGCCAGCCGGAGACGGTTCTAGCCAGCTCCAAAACAGGTGTGAGCAGCCGCCGCCTGCCAAAGCTCCACCAGTCAGGGGAGCCTGCCACTCCCTGCTACAGACACGTTGGGTAAGAGAGGCAGGAAGAAGCAGGGAAGGGTAGAAGGAAGCCCATAAGCACTTACAGCCTGGTGTCCCCACATGGAGACATGGCAGGGTTGAGCCCCAGCCTGGGGAAGCCTCTCCTGGTCTGGAGACAGTGAGGTGGGGGCAGCCCCCTGTCCTGGTTTCAGCTGGGATAGAGTTAACTGTCTTCCTAGTAGCTGGTACAGTGCTATGTTTTGAGTTCAGTATGCGAAGAATGTTGATAACACTGATGTTTTCAGTTGTTGCTCAGTAGTGTTTAGACTAAAGTCAAGGATTTTTCAGCTTCTCATGCCCAGCCAGTGAGAAAGCTGGAGGGGCACAAGAAGTTGGCACAGGACACAGCCAGGGCACCTGACCCAAACTGGCCAAGGGGGTATTCCATACCATGTGACATCCCATCTAGTATAGGAACGGGGAAGTGGGGGGCGGGGAATCGCCGCTCGGGGGACTGGCTGGGTGTTGGTCCGTGGGTAGTGAGCAATTGCACTGCACATCATTTGTACATTCCAATCCTTTCATTATTACTGTTGTCATTTTATTAGTGTTATCATTATCATTATTAATTTCTTCTTTTCTGTTCTATTAAACCATTCTTATCTCAACCCACGGGTTTTGCTTCTTTTCCCAATTTTCTCCCCCATCCCACTGGGTGGGGGGAGAGTGAGTGAGCAGCTGTGTGGTGTTTAGTTGCTGGCTGGGGTTAAACCACGACACCCCCTGAAGACCCTTCCCACTGCACCCCCTGAAGACCCTTCCCACTGCAGAGCCCCCCTGGCAGGGCCTGGGCAGGTAGGCAGGGGGGGTGGGTGCATGCAGCCCCTCTGTGACACAGTCTGGGGTCACAGTGGGACAGCCCCACATCACAGTGGTGACAGTCCCTCCTTCCCCATCAGGACCAGCATCCACCCCACACACCCCAGCGAGGCCAAGGGGACGCCAGGTGCTGGGAGCTGTTCTTGCCACCACTCTGCTCTAGAAGAGCTGCTCTGCAGTGAGGAGGAGAAGGTGGAGAGAGGCAGCACAACAGCACTGGGGGTGGCGAAGGGCGGCAGAGGAGGAGAGCAGAGAGGAGGAGTAGGCTTTTTGCAGGAAGCAAGAAAGCCATCGGCCAGCCACCTGCTGCAGTTGTTGACCTGGAGCAAGGGTGGAACTAAGATGGCAAAAGACCTCTTCTTGCGGCCTCGCTTGTCTCCAACAACTGAGAAGCTCAAGAGTACTGGTAAGGCCCTCAGACCCAATTTCATGTGTGCTGCCAGGTCAAGGACATCTCTGAAAACAGGCATGGAAACCCTGAGGGCTGTGGGAGTGGCTGCTCAGGACTGGTAACTGCAAGGAGGGACCTGCTTGACCATCCCTGAGGACCGAGGGGCTGATTTGGCAGCCAGGACTCCTGGTTCTCTTCCTGACATGGTCCCTGCTTTCCTGGGGCACCCCAGGCAGAAGTCCCTGGCCCCAAAGGGCTGCTCCTTGCCTCGTGGTGGACATTGCCCACCTTGAGCTCATGTCTGAATGGAAGAGCTGAAGGTGCGCGTGGGATGTGCAGAGTCGGTGTGTTTGGAGATGCAACACAGGGAAACTGGCTGGGGAGACACTGAGGCCTGCCCTGACCCTCTGAGACTTCCGTGGAACCCAGCACTGTGCCCTCGCTGACATGGCAATCCACTGCTGCTCACATCCTGGGAGCGAGTCACACCCTGGAGAGCTGCACCTGAAAGGAGCCCTCCTGGAGGCCAGCTGAGGGGTCCTTTGGTTCTTGCCAGGCTCTAGAGAGACCATCTGAAATGCTTGTGTTAGACATACATTGGTCCTTGGACAAGAGTGGACTGAATGGTTTTGCAGTCGCTACCTCAGAGCATGACATGTCTTTCCTTTGTTTTTCCAGAGTTCATCAAGATTTGGGCCAGCACATCATGCTACCTCAGCCAATGGCTGGCTCTCCACCGGGTGGGACTTAGCTCCTTCTCCTCCCCTCACATCCTGACAAAGGTTGATGAAGTCCTGACAGCCCTTTGCCATGGAGTGCAATTGGTTTGCCCCTCCTTTGAAAGACGGAATAATGCCCCAGCACGACCCTGCAATGCACTGATGTGCAACAGACCACCTCCTCTGTCCATTCAGATGTACAATAAGGTCCAGGCCTGGCGTCAGAAAAAGGGTTGGACTTTTTCTGGTGCTTCTGGAGTCCCCATGGTTAGAGTTGCATGACAAAACTTGGAAGCCTGGGACCCTTCAGGGCTTATTCCAAGTGTGGGAACCACACACACACACACCCCCATCTTTTATCTTATTGAGCCAAAGGATGTTTGTCAGCTTTTCCTGAACTACCTGGCTCTTCATGAATGAAGGGGAGTGAGAGGGAAAAGTGTGGGCCCTGTTTGTCTTCTCCCAAGGTTTCCAAAGAGCCCATCTTGCTCCTTTGTACCTCAGGCACGGGCAGGGCACTTCAGCGCCATCGCCATTCTCTGACAAGTCATCCATCTGTCCCTCCAAGACTTCTGATCCACCACCTCATCTGTTTCAGGCTGTCCGCATTCCTGGACGTGGGACTTTATGGTTGTCAGAGAGCGAGTAGTCAGCAAGGAGGAGGATCTGGTGGTTGTGGAGAGACCCATGTTTCATCTTGCGAACACTATTGTGCGGGATCATGACCTCCGATATGGTTGCACAGATGTTCCTGGTAAGCAGACAGACTGAAAGCGGTGCTTGCCTTTGAGCAGAGTGGGGAGGTGTGCTCTGTTGTCCAGAGGTGACTGAGCAGAGTACCAAACTCCCACTGCAGTCCTGAGAACAGCTTCAGCTGGACAAAACCAGCCTGCTGTGAAAAGGACCCTGCCTACCTACTCGTTTTAAATAATCACCAGAGGACAATACAGCATAACAGCACACACTCTCTGACCTGCTTCAACAACACGTTTCCTTCCAGGTTTATTGGTGCTGTGTCTTCTTGTTACATGGTATTTCAACTCTTGCTCCCTCTTTCTGATGCGCTAGACCTAGTACAGGCAAATGCCAGGCTCTTCCCGGCTCTCACAGCCTCTTTGCAAGGGGGAAACCCAAGGGAGAAAGACTGTTCGTTCCAAAACCCAGTGACCACAATGCCTGTGCTTCCTAGTCGCTGCTGCCATTGCAGCAGCTGTCGCAGGACCCTGGGGGGCACCAAGAGCTTGGGACTGTGTTTGGGGTGCATTTCTCTCTAACAATAGAGAGCACTGAGTGTGGGCACAGCTCCAGTGGCCTGGCACCCTCCAGCTTGCCATGGGACCTGGTGCCTTTCTCCCCACCTTGTCCTGCAGTCATGGCTCTTCTTCCTGCCAAGTGCCTAAGACTCTTTCCTTCCCTTTCCGTATCAGAGAAACCATAGCTGTTGGCTCCACACTTCACTTTCCACCTCTAGCAGGAAGGGATGACCTGAGCTTCTCCTCAGAGGCACTGTACCAGCTAGACAACGCAGTAGCAATGTATTGCATGAGGCCCTGGCAGCTGCAGACTTTTGATTGTAGCCTGCTTAGCAGCTCTGCAAGTTTATGTGTTTCTCTTCTCTTGTTTTGCAGCTCATCAACATTTTGAGCAACTGCCATACGCTCAGATAGCCTCAGACAACACTGTCTCTGAGGGCACGGTGCAGCTCTGCATGGAAAGGACCATGAATCTTTTCCATGTCTGCCTAGAGAACAGGGATAACGTTGCCCTCATTTGGAGGGACCTGGATGCTGATCATCCAGAGGGAAGAGATGTAAAAATGAGATTTTACACAGACTTTCTGAAAAGGCTGAATGGGACTGACCAGATGTTGCAAGCCGTTCTTGAGGTAGGATTTTTATTTTCCCAGTGCCACTCCTGGTTCTTCTGAAATGCATTCTGGGGGCTGGGGGGCTGCTTTCTCCTGGCCTGCCATGCCTTTTGTTCAGCCACTTGGGCTCCTTGTGGTCTACAGTACAGCAGGCGCTCTGTAGAGCACTTGCCTTGCGTGCAATGGTCCAGCTTTGCAAGAGGTACCGCCAGAGGGGCCTCACTTTGTGACAAAAGGCCAGCGTTGATGGTGGGCAGCGCTCCTTGCCTCACTCTCAGGGTAGGGAGCAGAGGCACAGGCAGAGCAAGACGTGCTGAGGCCAGAGCCCTTTGGCTGCTCTGGCTTTTTGCTTGCGTTGGTCTAAGGTGGACTGAGCAGCCAGCCCTTCCCAGTGTCCCCATGTCCCATCATCTGTCTCCATCCTTGTTGCAGATGCCAGAGATGAGGGACTTCGTCATCTCATGCCATGACACTGCTGCTTCCCAGACCTCTTCTGGATTTGTTATCGTCCTACCAGGGTATGTTTGCTCCTGCAGCCCTTGGCTGAGCAAGCGAGCAGCTTCTCAGCTCATGCTTGGGAAGGCTGCCTTACCAGGCACTGAGAACTACACTCATGACGGCACTGAGGACTGAATGTTTCAGAGGCCTGTTGGCAGGGAACTCCCTGCTTGCTCTTGTCCAGTTTTACTTCATTTGGAGGAACATGGGACAGCAACAATGCTTTATGTGCCTGTCCTACTGTGGACCTAGAGAGGCATTTAGGCAACATTTTTCCATGAGGTTTCTCCCACTCTTTTTTTTTCCTGTGTGTGAGACTGCCTTCTGCTTGGGCCGAGGGGTGGGTTCTTGTCCATACAGCACCTTGCAACTGGTGGGGTTCTGCAGAGCTCTGTCTCATGCCAACATTGCTGTGCAGTGCCATCGATGACTGAGGGGAGGGAGGTGACTCCTTATAGCTGCAAAGGCATTAATCTGCAAGGCTCTACAACAAACTTGGAGGACTAGATCAGAATTCAAAATGGTATTGCATAATCAGAGCACTAGAGATTATTAGTCTGCCCTCCATGTGCACTATGAGTAAAGAAAGAGCGGAATCCTTTTCCCCAGAAGCAGCAACGGGAGTTCCTACTATGGCCCTCCAGGATAGGCTGCCTTGGGAAACAAAGCCATGTCCTTTTTTCAGCCTGGTGCCTACTTCCTCTTTCCAGGCACAAGCTTGAGACCGTGCCTAAAATGCCAACAGTGAAAGCAGACCTGACAGGACATGTGAAGGCTGCCCCAGAGAAGGGCTGGGGAAAAGGTGTTGGCAGTGGAAAGAAAGGTAAGGGACCAGCGGGTTGCTGGCGGGGGGCTGTAGGTTTTCCTTCTTCTGCACCTGGAGGGGATTAGACCTGAGGTTAACCCAGGATGCCTGGAAGAGGCAGAGGCACCTCCTGTGACTCTCTGTAGCCATTATGGTAAAGCTCCAGTGACCCATTGTGGAACAAGGTCTCAGGACAGCCCTGCACCACAAATGGCCACTGGGACTGCTGAAGGACACCTTCCCAGTGGCCTCCACTCCGCAGCCTGTGCTGCAAACAGTGCAAAGCTCTAACCCTGCTTCTTTCCATCATATTCTCAGACGTCTCAGAAGCAATGCCTTTGGTGTGAACCTGCCCCAGCAGCAAATCTGTGTGCATGGGACCAATGCAGAAATCCAAGAGCTGGCTCTTCTTGTGCTAAATGATTCCCTTCCCCAGAATTACTCTTGGAGACCACCAGCATGTCCCAGGGAGCCCCCCATTACAGCACATGGATGAGAGAAAGCTGTCAAAACATTTTTCCCCGGGGAATAATAGTGCACTGTAGGCATGAGGAGCTGGACAAAAAAACAGTGTCAGAAAAGGCCTAAGACCTCCCAGGAGACATGGCTTTCATCCAAAGGGGTGAAAAGGACCACCTTCATCAGTGTTACCACAGGCCTGAGCAGACCTGCACATCACTCTTCTTGGAACCGGGACATAATAGGCACCCAGTTCCCAGAATAACACCAAGATGCTGTTCTGAAGATTCGTCTCATTTCCTGTTTCTAGAGGATCTTGCTGAGCAGCGCCTCCTTCGTCAAGCAAGGCTTTCTCCAAAGCAGTTACCTGCAATGACTGTAAAGTCAGAGCAGGGTCAGAAAGCTGAGGGGAGTGAGCCTTGTGCCAGATGAGACACTTGCATAAATGATGAGGGTGACCCCATGCTCTCTCGTCTGTGTGGGAGCGGGATGTTTCTCCTGGACACAGGGGCTAGACAAGCTCAAAGTGCAGTTATCCCACGTCCCACTAACTAATGGTTCCTTGGTGCATGGCAAGCGTCTTGTAGCTTCTTGGGAGACTCTGCTAGCAGCATCATTTCTTTCTTTGCTCCTGGTGTGCAGATCTGTTGAATAGCTAACTGCAAGTGCTCATTCCAGGAGCGGAAGGTCTGTTTGGCTTTCCCTTCAGATTGAAATGACCCTGACCTTTCTGTTTGCTGAGAATAGTGTTCTGCACTTAGGTACTGCAGAGGGTTCCTCCAACTCACCAGAAGCCTCTTCTATGTCTTATGGCCTGCAAAAGAGAAGGGCCAAGGAGAGCTCAGTGGCAGGATTGTTTTTCTCATGCAGTTGTGTCCTGCTCCTTTTGACACCGCGTCCCCAGTGCCCAACCTGCTCGTACAGCCCGTACACACTCTTATTTCGGACCACTGAGCAGACTTAGGTGCACTGACCCGAAGGGTGTAGCAGTATCTCCGGGCGTAAGACTCTGTTCCTCTCGTTGCTCCAGCAGGAGAGGGCCTAGACCTGGGCATCCTGAGGTTTAGTGGGGCTGTTGGGCACATCTGAGTCTGACAGCTTGGGTCTCCTCTGTCTCTGTGGACTTGATCACAAGGAAGCAAGTAGAGCGCATTCTGCTGCAGAAGCAGATGCACCACTTGGAAGCGCAAGATGCAGAACCAGCTCCTCCTGCACTCCTGCCAACACACCCTGTTGTGTCTTTGCAGGCAGCTACCAGCCATCCAGGGGAGCTCCTTGAAGGAAAAGGAGGAGAAAGAGAAAGAGAAACTAATTCCTCTGGTCAAACCCCAAACAGTAGACTTCATTGCCAGAGCTATTGAGAGGAAAGGTACCTGACACAGGCTGCTGCAGTGAGCGTGTCGTACTGGACTGTAGAGAAGTGTCACTCCACGCATGCTGATTCTCACAAGATTCTTCACTGTGTGTGCACAGGACCACTGACTAGTTGCTTTGGTGCTTTCTTGAAGAGAGGCGGGTGGCTCTGCCATCTGAGAATATATTCTTCACTTCCATTAGCCTCATGAAACACACCCAAAGACCTTACTTGTGAATGTTTCTGTCAGTAACGTGACTGCAAGTCTTGTCTGGGATAGCCAGGTGGTTTTTAGCCTGGTGGTCGCTTATCTTCCTGGTCGTTACAGACAGGCTCTTTGGTGGAGCCTGCAGGAACCTGGGAGCAAACCAGTGTGGGCAGAAAGGCAGAAGAGAAGGGGCAGAAGGGAGGGTAGGAATGAAAACAGCCCAGCCCTCTGCAGGGCAGACTAATGCTGCCTGCTGTTGCATTTTCGTCCCCCTCCAGAATAAACACTTGAAGAGAAAGGAGAAGCTTCCAGAACACATCCAGAAATACTTGGATGAAGAGGAAAAGGAGAAAACAGAGCTGGCAGAGGAGAAAAAAAGTAAACTGCAAACCCCGCCAGTGACCAAAGAGAAGGCTAAGAAAGAAAAGGAGAGAAAAGGAGGCACAGAGGAGCCAGGTACTTTGAATTCCTGCAGAAAAGGAGCACTTTCTCTTCTGGGGGGCTGAGATTGCAAGACACCTCTAGCACCCCAGCTGTCCCAGCAGCATTGCTGCAGCAGAGCTGGGCAGGTGACTGCTGCCTTTCTTGAGCAAGAGGGGTGACAGGGAGTTGTAGTGAAACCCTGGTGACACTCAGGCATCACCCCAAGGGTATGCTGAGGTCCTTCTCCTGGTTTTCCCCATCCCGCTGGGGTCCCTGCCAGAAGTGGCCTGGGGGTCTGCATGCTGGGAAGCAGCACCCTCCGGGTGCGGGGCTGTTGTATGAGAGTCTCTTCCTGTGCAGTAATCCAGTTCCTCTGAGCAAGCATCAGTCAGCCCCTCGACTAGCACAGAGACGGGGGACTCCAGCCCCGACCTCCTGGACACAATGATGGAGGAGTGGGAAGAGGCCGGAGAAGAGCCACCCACAGTCTGCGAGGACGACACTGTCCCCCCTAAGCAGTAAGAGTGCGCCAGCTCCAGCCAAGGCCTGGGGCACTGGAGTGGTGGTGAGCCACTGGTGGTGGGTCAAGGAAGCCAACCCCTGAGCCATGGGCCTCACAGAGCGCCCGGGGATTTCTCCAGCCATGGGAATGAGCTGGGTTAGAGCCCGACGGTAGGGGCCAAAGCGGGTGCTTGAAACTCCTCCTGCCTTGAAGGGGTTGTGGGGCCGAATGGGGCCACATAGTTGTGGGGCTGGGCGCAGGAAGAGGCAGGAGGGTCGCAGCTGAAGGGTCAGAGAGACTTTGTCCTTGCTGTTGCAGGAGCCTTTCCCCACGGACACACCAGGCCCTGTGGCAGGTGGTGACGTGCATCCTGAGGCAGGTCACCTGCAAGCGCAGGGGGCAGAGGGATGACCAGACGGATCTGCAGGACAAGCTCAAGTGGTAAATCTCTCCAGACCCGGGTAGTGTCTCCTCTCCCATGCTGCCCTTTCTCCCGCTCGCCGCAGCACCAGGGGAGACAGGTGCTTTTCCTGGCACTGGCCTCTCGGCAGAGCCGCCTTCTGCAGCTGTGGCGTGCACCCAGCTTGGGAGCCCCGGCTGGAGAGCGGTCTCCCTGTGCTCACACCACCTCCTCCCACTGTGTGTCCGCAGCGAGCTGGCAGTGCTGCAGTGGCATCGGTTGGGGCAAGAGGAGGCATGCAGCAGCCAACAACTGCGGGAAGCTGGACACCAACCTGCACCCCCTGCTAGGGCAGGGAAGAGGAGGGCAGGACCGGTACGTGGCATGGGCTCCTGGAGGGACTGTGTCGTATCCACCTGTAGAAAAGCATAGTGATACGGATGTCATGTCTTACAAGACCCCATATCGTGTGCTTAGCTGAAGGCTGAAGCACTTCTCCCAAGGTTTTCTCGAGAGGCAGCAGGTTGTTCTGTCCATTTAGAAGACAGCTTTCACTTCTGTCATCTCCAGAAACACCTGAAGAATCGATCTGGTGGTGTTTGCAATGGCGACAGCACTGCCAGGCTTGTCTGGGATAGCAAGCAGCTGGGTTGCTTTCAGCCCCATGGCCACTTGGCTCAGGGGTCACTGCAGAAAGGCTCTGCAGTCGGGCCTGCGAGGACTGTAAGCAAACCAGGTCTGACAGAAAGGCTGAGAACAAGGGGCAGGAGGGAGGGAGCTAAAATCCCCTCAGCCCTCCGCCGGGGAGACTAACACTGCCTGCTGCTGCATTGCCATGGCCCTGCAGGCGCAGCCCTGTGCATGCACGGAGGAGGAAGCTCTGGGAAGCTCCTTGCACAAGAATTGCCAGCAGAAGGCAAGGGCAAAATTGGCACCCCCAAAGGCTTGGAAAGAAGAGCGAGAGCAATGGGAGGCCCAGGTGCTGCAAGCAGTGAAAAACAATGAGGAAAAGAGTATTCCTGTCCTGCGGGGAGCCAAGGTGGGAAGGTCCCTAAGCCCTAGGAGCGTGGGGGCTGACCGTCCTGTGTGGGGCTGTACCAGTTCCCTGCTGCCCAGTGACACCTCCTGTGCTCACCCCTCTCTCTCTGTGCAGGGCTCCTGCATTCGTGGCACTCCAGAGTGGTGGGGAGGGGGCAGAAAAGGGCCATCCACAGAGGATGAGGAGAGCCCAGAGGACAAGCTGAGTCTTTGCTGTTCGGAGTCCTCACCTCTGAAAAGGTGAGTGTGGGCCAGCTTCAGGCCAGACCTGGGGGCTGGTGACCCAGCTGTGGGTGGGGGAAGCAAATCCCAGAGCCACGGGGCTGGACATGGACAGCATCCTCTCCTTTCTCATACCATGGGAATGGCACAGGTCAGTCCCCGATGCCAGGTGCCTCTCTGCAGCCCCAAGCACAGCTGGCACTGAGGGGGCTGTGGGGTTGAATGGGACCGTGGCAGTGGGGGAGAGGGGAGAGGCAGGAGGGTCTTGGGCAAGATGTGAGACTTTGTCCTTGCTGCGGTAGCAGCCTTTCCCCATTACCCAGTGGGCTTTGCAAGGAGCAGTGACCCACCTCCTCGACAAGGTAGAGGGAAAAGCCCACTACTGTGGTGGTGAGGAGGATAAGGATCCCCAACATGCCCGGTGTTTGCCCCTGCCCAGCAGTGCCCTTCCTTCCTTTGAGTCCCCACAGCCCCTGGGCAAAGAGGGTCTTTTCCCGACAGCCCTCATGGCACGGAGAGCAGCAGGCTGGGATTGCACTGCATGGACCATGGACCTGCTCTCTCCAGACAGAAGCAGATCCTACCACATGTGTCCTGACTAGACTTGCAGTGGTGCTCTGCACCTCACTGTGCATACAAGACTACAGAGCTTTGTATTCAACTTCTCAGCCCTGCAGAGCACATCTGGTCCACATTGGCAAGTGTCAGGAGAGCCTCTCTGGCACAAAGGCTCCCAAGAGAGATGTCCAGCAAGAGCCTCCTCCAGCATGACGAGCACCAGTGCCGGCCAGCCAGGCTGTTAACACCAATGCTTCCGTCTGTTCAGTAAAGCCCCATCTGCAAACCACTGGGTCTGACGCTGTGGGTCTTTCCTCGGTAGCTGTGAAATCTGCATTCGGCAGTGGGTGAGCTTTGGTGGGGCAGGGAAAGGCCACTGCAGGAAGCAGGGCTGGAGCTTCAGTCCTGCTCCAAGGGCAGCCCTCTCCCAAGGCTTTGCTGTACCAGCTTGGCTGTAGCCCTGCTCTTCGTGGCCCTTGCACCTCCTGGTCTCTGGCAGTGTGCCCTGCTGTAGCTGCACATCTCTGCTGAGGAGGGGATTTTCCACAGGTGGAGAGGAGGGAGGAGGAGGAGGAGCAGTGCTGGGCACTCAGGGGAGCAGAGCTGCAGGGGGAAGCATCCAGCAGCTCGCACAGCCTGGGCACTGCGGGGCACCCAGGCCAGCGCTGTCAGGGGTACCTAGAGCTGTGCAGCCACCACCCTGTGCCATGGGACAATGAAATCCCAGGCAGGAACTGTGCCTGGGGAGAGGGAAGCTACAGGGGGCAGTTTTTCAGCTGGGTAGCTTGACTCTGTCAAAGCTCTGCTTGGGCTCCCGAGCCCTTTGTTTGACACCTCCTGGCTAGAAAGGCAGGGTGGAGCTGAGGTGAGATGGGGACACCTTCGAAAACTTCTCTCCAGACACCTGGGTGGGCATAATGCATGCAACAGGGGGCCGGAAAGCAGGCTATGCAGGAGGAGGGAAGAAAGCCCGAAACTGCTGGCTGTTGGGCACCCACACCCTGCGCGGGCTCCAAGGGGACTCCATGCAGGCTGTGGCAGTGACGCTTCCAGAGCCCAGGCAGGCTTAGCAGTGCTACATGAGGTTGGGTCAGTCTGTTAATCCTCTGAGGGCTATTTTTTCCTGAAAAGCCCTGAATTTGTGGGGACCTGACTTTGCTGACATAGAAATACACCATTTGCTTTGTACACTGCAGGATTGCTGTGCCTTTCTCATGGCACCCAGGGACCTCCCTGTGCTTTTCTGTGCATCCCAGGGCCTCCCAGGACTGGCAGCAGGCAGCCAATGGCCTCTCCTTGGGCGCTGCCACCCCTGAGGAGCAGCAGGGTCTCCCAATGGGCAGGGGAGGATCAGGCACCTTTGGGCACACTGATTCCTGCCTGGGGGCTCCCAGCACCGACCTAGAAAGCATCTCTGCACCCACCTCTCCCATTGCCATGGCCAGAAAAGCTCTTTCCCCTGGTCCCTTCATTACTGATGCGCCAGCAGGGCTGGGGAGAGGGTAGCTGGGCTGCAAGTGGAAAGAAAGGCTGGGTGAGAGGCCAAGCCCTTGGTGTGCCATGCACCTTGCCACGTCCGATGCCCCAGTGCAGGGCTGAAGGCCTATACCGGCTGCACAGCCTCGGCACCAACCATGGGTCTCCCTGAGATGAAGGAAGCTGCAGCACGGCCAGGAGCCAGCCCTCCGGTTCGCCAGGAGAGAGCCAAGAGCAGGAGACCAAGTGATGATCTCTGGTGGGCTGAGGTGAGCCTCAGGGCACAGCCCCACTGGTTAGGCCCAGCGGCACCAGGTCAGGGCCTTTGTGTGTGGATGACACTGGCGAGGTGTAACCCCACAGGCCCAGGGGCCTTGCCACCCCCTGCCACCACCCACAGGGTTCTGTGGCAAGTAAATTAAAGGCATTACTTTAAAAAAGCAAGGCTGAGCAACTCAGCCCGCACTGCCCAGGAGCTGCCCCCAGCAGTGCGTGTACCTCTCCACCAGCTATGCAGCTGCCTTTCATCTGCATCTGGAGCATCCCACCACCTGCCACATTGACACCACAGGTTCACTCCTACGGCATGGCTTACTTGAGGACAGTGCCCAGCCAAAGCTCTGTTGCCTTCTGCAAACTGCAGAGAAACAGCATCACACCGCTGCTACAAGTCCTTGGGACAGGCAGGGCTGACTAAATACTTCTGCTCCAGGTGGGGAGTCACAGAGACAGGACAAAGCTTCATGGGGCAGGATTGCAACTGCAGAAGTTAGTTACAGCTTCCTCTCTCCTGTGAGAGAGGCGGCTTCTTTGCCTTTTCTTTTTTCCTCTCTTAAGGGACACAAAAGTCCTTCCAGTTGCTATGTGTGGAAAAGGGGCATCTGCCCAGCAACAGTCCTGTGTTGCACCACCCTCACGAAGCAGGCTGTGTCTGTAGGCGGGGCTGCAGCATGGGATGTTCACAAGGGGAAACCCTGCTCAAACCGCTCCTCCTATTTCTCCCGCAGAGACCAGCTCCCTCTTTACCAACCGGGTACACTTGGAAATGTCAGAGCCTTTGCCATGCTCTGCGCCCAGTTGGGCCCAGGCCTAGCCCACAGTACACATGCACCCTCTCTTCGTTGTACTGCAGCAGCTGCCCCAGATGTAGCAGTCACAAGGAGGTGAAGTAGGCAGAAAGCTTGCGCAGCCCTGGAGCTATCTTTTGGTGACATTTTCTTCCCAATGGCTCGGGACTTAGTGAATGTGCTCTCCCTCAGAGACGGGTCATGTTAACGCCAAGCTGAGGGCAGAGGAGGTGGGCGCAAGAGTTACACAGGAAGTGCCAGTGAGGGTAAGTCAGGCTGTAGCCCTCATGCCTGCTGACGGTACACTGCTCTGCCTGCAGGGCCCAAGCTCCTGCTGGACAGCTGACCTCAGGAAAGCCCAAACCTCTGGGATTATGTTTGCCTCTCAAGTTGCAAAGCATCTTCCTTGCAGAAGCAGAAGACATCAGGCTGATGCTTCTGCTCCCCACCACTCCCAGAGTGCCCCTTTCCCCTGCTGGTGCGTGCCTGCTGCTGTGCTGATGCACCCAGCAACACCTGCAGCAGCTACAGGCAATGGTCACCATCTTGCTTTTGTTGAAGCTTGGCTTTCTGGTGACCAGTGTTTCTGTCTAACAGCTTAGGGTTTAGTTGGCTCCGTGCCCCCAGCAAATAAGAACAAACCACCCAGAGAAGTCAGGAGTTTGGGCCTGCCCCTTGAACTAGACTGCCCTGGACATGACCAGGAGCTCTGCTGATGTCCAGGAAAGCAAGAAGACCCTGGAAGGCCATGGCCAAAGAGGTTCAAGCCCTGGCAGGATGTCCATTGTGAAGGGAACACTGGTCGCATGGTTGGGATGGTCTCTGTGCAGCCCAGGGTACTTTTGGGACATCACCTCTCAGCTACTGTGGCTGCCCTGACCTCACTGCAGCTCCCCTCAGCAGAGCCCAGCTCCCCCTAGGCTGCTGCTCAGCGGTGCGTAAGGCACAGAGGCTTGGCTGTGCTGTTGGCCTCTTTTGGGATCTTTCTTTTGGGGCTGGCAGCAACTTCGCATGCTGAATCCCAAAGGTACTTGTGATGGGTTAACCCTGGCTGGATGCCAGGTGCCCACCAGAGCTGTTCTATCACTCCCCCTCCTTCTCAACTGGACAGGGGAGAGAAAATATAACAAAGAGCTTGTGGGTCGAGATAAGGATAGGAGAGATCACTCACCAATTACCGTCACGGGCAAAACAGACTCAGTTTGGGGAAAAATTAACTTGATTTATTACAAATCAACCGGAGTAGGGTAATGAGAAATAAAACCAAATCTCAGAACACCTTCCCTCCACCCCTCCCTTCTTCCCGGGCACAACTTCACTCCCGGATTCTCTACCACCCCCCCAGCAGCACAGGGGGACGGGGATGGGGTTTACGGTCAGTTCATCACACGTTATTTTCTGCCGCTTCATCCTCCTCAGGGGGAGGACTCATCACACTCTTCCCCTGCTCCAGCGTGGGGTCCCACCCACGGGAGACAGTCCTCCACGAACTTCTCCAACGTGGGTCCTTCCCACGGGCTGCAGTTCTTCACGAACTGCTCCAGCATGGGTCCTTTCCACGGTGTGCAGTCCTTCAGGCACAGACTGCTCCAGCGTGAGCCCCCCACGGGGTCACAAGTCCTGCCAGAAAACCTGCTCCGTGGGCTCCTCTCTCCACAGATCCGCAGGTCCTGCCAGGAGCCTGCTCCAGCGCGGGGTTCCCACGGGGTCACAGCCTCCTTCGGGAACCCACCTGCTCCGGCGTGGGGTCCTCCACGGGCTGCAGGTGGATATCTGCTCCACCGTGGACCTCCATGGACTGCAGGGGGACAGCCTGCCTCACCATGGTCTTCACCACGGGCTGCAGGGGAATCTCTGCTCTGGCGCCTGGAGCATCTCCTCCCCCTCCTTCTTCACTGACCTTGGTGTCCGCAGGGTTGTTTCTCTTACATGTTCTCACTCCTCTCTCCGGCTGCCGAATACCGCCGTCCCGACTTTTTTTCCTTCTTAAAAATGTTATCACAGAGGCGTTACCACTATCGCTGATTGGCTCGGCCTTGGCCGGCGGCGGGTCTGTCTTAGAGCCGGCTGGTATGGGCTCTGTCGAACACAGGGGAAGCTTCCAGCAGCTTCTTACAGAAGCCACCCCTGTAACCCCACCCGCTACCAAAACCTTGCCACACAAAACCAATACAGTACTTTATCTCTCCCATACTCCTGCCGGGCTCACTTGGCTGATGGGGATGCCATGGGTCTGTGGCGAGTGGGCTGGGTGCCCCATGGGGGTGCAGGGGTCTTTGGGAGTGCCAAGACACCTCGCTGCCTCTTCCTCAGTGTCCTCCTGCAGCAGACATGAGCTGTGCTTCAAAATGTCCTGCAGGCTGGGACCGTGCAAGGGAGCAGTGGTGGCTGGTGGGGTTTTGCAAACAGTCACGTCCTAAGCAGAAGAGGCGTGCGTTGAAAGTGGGTAAGGGGAAAGGCCCCTGAAGAGCTGAGGCTGGGTGACCAAGAATGGTAAGGATGTGATTTTCCGCAGGGGAGTATACTAGCTCCCGATGTTTTGGGCAGGTCCCAGTTCATAAAGGAAGAGTTTCTCTGGGACTCAACTGACTGCACGCTGCCCAGATGCCTGCGTGCAGCTGATGAGGCAGGGGTGGTACAAAGAAGGACCTCTCCCTCTGCAAAAGGAAGCCATTTATTACAGAAAAGCAGAAAGCTGATACAATTGTACAAGAGTCACAGTGAAATAGCTTCTTTTTTTTTTTCTTTTTCTGGGCAAATACGACATTATTATGTCACTATTTATTAAGCTTTTTAAAAGCTAGTATTAGAGTAAGCAGTAATAGGAACTATGTTACTAGACAAACATTGGCAAAGCTCTGGCAACAGTTGGCATCTGTGACAAAGAAAAGACGTAATTATGTGGTAGATTCTCAACAGGTTTTTGCACAATCAGAGTCTGAAGAACTACTACTTATGTCAAATTTGACACGACAGTAAGAATCGGGCTGTCAACATGCACACTATATTGCAGCAGCTTGTTGACTTCAGTACTTCAATAGTCCCAGTCAGAATGAGGAAATCTTGGTGACCCACTGCAGTTTCTGAACAGCTTGAGTGGGTACAAATGTGAGCAGCTACCAAAAGAGAGGAGCACAAGGGAGAAGCCTCAAGTGAGGGACCTCAACAGGCTGGAGAAATGGGCTGCCAGGAACATCATGAAGTTCAACAAGGAAAATTGCAAAGTCCTGCCCCTGGGGAGGAACAACCCCAGGCACCAGTATATGCTGGGGGCTGACCAACTGGGAAGCAGCTCTGCAGAGAAGGCTGCTGAGGATGCTGGTGGACAACAAGTTGAACTTGAGCTAGCAATTGCCGCAAAAAGGACTGCTGATGTCCTGGGCCGCATTAGGAGGAGTGTCACCAGCAGGTCGAGGGAGGTGATCCTTCCCCTCTGCTCAGTATTGGTGAGGCCACACATGGAGCACTGTGCCTAGTTCTGGGCTCCCCAGCACAAGAGAGACATGGACATACTGGAGAGAGTACAACAGACAGCCATGAAGATGATTAAGGGACTGGAGCATCTCTCCCATGAGGAAAGGCTGAGAGAGCTGGGACTGCTCAGCCTGGAGAAGGGGAGGCTCAGGCGGGACCTCATCAATGTGTATCAATACCCAAAGGGAGGGTGCAAAGAGGATGGAGGCAGGCTCTTTCCAGTGGTTCCCAGTGCAGGCCCAGAGGCAATGGGTACAATCTGAAACACGGTAGGTTCCCTCAGAGCATCAGAAAGCAGTTTTTTACTGTGAGGGTGACAGAGTGCTGGCAGAGGCTGCCCAGGGAGGTTGTGGAATCTCCATGCCTGGAGATATTCAAAAGCTGTCTGGACATGGTCCTGGGCAGCCTAGGTGTCCCTGCTCGAGCAGGGGGTTGGATGACATGACCTCCAGAGGTCACTTCCAACCTCAAGCTTACTGTGATCCTGCGCTGCCTCCTTCTACAGGAAGCACATTCTTGCTACTCCTCATGCCAGCACTTGCACTTTGGCAGCTGCATGACAAGGTGGAGCTTACCTAAGCTAAAGACTAATTTGCCAAAAAAACCCCAAGTTTCCAACTCACTACGCTGTTGCACACCTGAGCTTGCTTACGAGACGTTTTTGGACTGTACTCCTGGGGACAGAACTGCCTCCGTGGGCAGAAACCTGCATTTAAGATGATTCAATGTGTCCGCAAAACCACAGCCCCATCTGCAGCAGAGGTGAAGACAGTCACCACCACTCCCAAAAGCAAGCTGTGGCTCTACCTTTTTGGATGAGAAAAGAGATGATTTGGCTGAAAATTCACAAAAATCTCCCCACCATTGAAAAAAAGCAGTGTTTTGACCATTTGCACCAGCACCAGCAGGGATGTAAACAGGAATGGCCCCTGTTGTGTTTCCAACCAGTGGTTCCACTCTGGTAGTGCTGAAACAACTCAGAATATGCAATCAGCTTAAACAGCAGAGGAATTGAAAGTACAAGTCTCCAAACTGTTCTATGATTTATCCAAGTACCTTGTAATTGTTGACTACCTTCTGCAATTGCCATTTTCAGCAATTTGTTCTCTCCAGGTGGTGATGTCCTTTAATTAAAATCAATTTTATGACATCCTACAGGCGTACACATGATGAAACATATATATATGAAACTGCCTAATTTTTTTTTTTGGCATAGACTACAGAAAGGGCATAAAAAAAAATCTTAAGGCTGCCCTATAATATCACTGAACAAAAAATGAGCAAAGCATTCTAGTGTCCATAGGCCCAGGTAAGAGTAAACCGTCATCTAAAGATGTCTCTCTTAAGAAGGTCTTTTCTCTGTGATACAGCAAATGGAGTTTGGTGTTGGTTCTGGATGCCACACAGAACAAAAGATTGAGAGATATCTCCTTTTGTGCAGGGACAGGGTGGATGCCAAACACAATTCTCCTTTCTAGGCCTGAGAAGCGTCGGATGCTGTCAAGAACAATGACATCTTCTAAAACGTTCTCCGCTAGCCCCAAGACCAACCTCACCCTGCATTTCCTTATTTGTCTTTTTAGCTCAGGTTCCAGTATCTGACTGAACACCCGGGCTGCATGCTGTGTACTGCACAGGATTGCGGTATCTTTGACAGGATAGCCTTGCTGGATGTAGCTGTTGCACTGCCTGGTCACGTACTCTGCCATTTCAAATATTCCCATATTTTTTTTTATTATGTAGTCACCTGACAAAGAATGGGCACACTCAGTCTGTTTAAACAACTCTTCCAGCACCTCATAGGGCATATCTGTGTTACGTTCTTGGAGGATTTCCTCCATGAGATTAAACATGACATTGTATATTTGCTTGGCATTACAGACCACTTTGGTCAACCATTCCTGAGGATATAGTTCTGAAAACTTAAGACCACAACTGTACGGGTGAGTAGACTGGAAGAAATCCAGGAAGACCCAGAAAATGCCACTTTTTTTCTTGACTAGCTCCTGGGCACATTGGTGCCAGTTTTCTTCAGGACGAAAATTCTGAGCTTCATCAACTACAATGTGTTTCACTTCTGGGAAGTCCCCATTTAAGAAGGCAACATGTGTCACAGACCGGCAGATGTCATTTATAAAAAAAAAAAGAAATCAAACCCCCCCAAAACCATATGGTAAATAAAAAGGAGATGCAAGCAGACAAATCTGTATTGACTGCCTCCATTTCTCAGTGAGTTCTTGCTTGGAGGGCTATTGCTGCTCACTGCCTAAAAATGCAAAGCTTCCTATCTCAGCTGCAGCATGCTCTACCATTTTCCCGGTAGAAACATTTATTCCAGTGGATTGGCTGTGCGCAGGCATTGCTGCACAGCCTGCGCAGCCCCCACCAGCTGGCCTTGGCTCTACCCTAGGAGGAGGCTCAGGCCCGCCCTTCCTCCATGGGGACCCCGTGGCAAGGCTCCCCAGGGGCGTCCCTCTGCCTTGCTCTCCCCAGCCCAGGGAAGGCAGCGTGGTGCCCGAGCTCCTGTGGGAAGGACGGGCACCCTTTTCTCCCCAGGATGAGCAGGGACTGGCAGCACTTCTGCCTGCCAGGGCCAGGACCTGCTGTTTGGGCAGTGCTGGGCCTGAGCTGGGCTGCGACGCCCTGATGCAAGGTGCCTTGTCCAGCATGGTGGCCTTGCTGACCTCTCCGTGCTGACACAAGTGGAAACACAGCGAGAACAGGACTGGGGAACTGCTCTGCCTGAAATCCTCTACCAAAAGGGCAGCAGTTTCTGTTCTCCTTGCCTAGATGGCCCAGGTCCAAGAGCCAGCTCCTAACACAGCTGCACAAGAGCTTGCATCAGGCCCAGCACAGGCAGTGTGGAGACAGAGAAAGGCAGGTGGGAAGGTTTGGTGTCAGCATCAGCTGTGATAGCCTGTGAAACTAAGGCCATCATCTTTTGAAAGTCTAACACCATCCAGCAATCACTGAACATGGGATTCTCCCTGCAGTCAGTGAACGCTGTATCTGGGCCAGAGCTCGGCTCAATAATACTTTCAATATTAACACCTTTATTGGGATGATTATTGTGTGTTTGTGTCAGCCAAAGTTATATATTTGGCAAACAGATATAAAATCAGCAGGGCTTGTGCTGTATGTACAGAAGATGGAATGAAAGAAAAAAGAGGAAATACACATTACTGCTTACCCCACAAACTTCTTCAAGGCTTGATTTTCACAAATGTAGAGTATCTCTTTTGTGGAACTGACGTGCGGAAAACAACTCCACACTCAGTGAGATTGTAAAGTAGGTATGTTCATTCAGCGCTGGGCCGCACGGGGGGTAGTCCCACCAAAGTCGTGCGCACCCGACTCGGCAGTTTGTCTCAAGTTTATACAGTCAAGTGTTACATATTCACAATACGCCTATACATATGCATAACCTATCCCCGCTTCATATTAAAATTAGCTCCGAGAGGTCATTTCCATAGTCTCCTCTCAACTGTGCTTGCGCAGTGCCTCTTTATGGTGGTCGTCTGGTGGTCACAGAGATGAAGATAGATGACTCCTCTTCGTCACCGCTAGTAACCTTTTTTCTTGCGCAGGCTCAGTGATTTCTTGGTATTCACCCAAGCCGCAAGACCGGTCTTAGCTGGCTCTTGGGGCCTGCTCCTGCTTCTTATCAGGAACTGTCTCTACCTCATTGGCTGGTCCTTGGGACCAGCTCTTCTTATCAAAGACTGTCTTTGCCTCAGCTAATTTCAACAATGTAAGCGCTAAACATCATCTCTCATCCCCCTTTATTATGTCTACTGAGACTCTTTTGACTCCCCTTGTCTCAGAACAGTGAAAAATGTTTCTCATTCTCTCAATGATCTTCAAAGCCACGATTGTTTTCCCTGTTCCAGGAAGACCAAGGACACACTGCTCCTTGGCTTTGTGCAGGTTCTTGGAGAGCAGCTCATCCTGTTTGAGAGTAAGAAGGTTGAAAATCTCACAGCCAAGATGGTCACTTAAGTAGGACTTAAAGCACAGCACAACAATCACAAGTGCATGCAGGAATGCGGGGATGTCCCTGGAGGTGGGGATGTAATTCTCTGGGTACAAGCTGCCATAACCACATGGGTTTTTTTGGTTCTCTTGCTGGAAAATGTCATCCTCTGCAACTTCCATGTGGTTCTCTGTGCCATTCAGGTGCAGTATTTGGGGAATCACACACACTTTTGAAGCATATCCCCCATCATTGACTAGTTTCTGCTTTAATGCATAAGCAGTTTCTCTTGAGTTTTCAGACTCAGCAGAAGAGGCGTCCTTGACTACGGTATACAATACTGGCTACGCATTTTCAGCTACTAAGAGAGCATCACACACAACATCCTGTTTTCTCCGCAATCCAATATCAACAGCCCAACTCCTTGAAAATATCAGTACCCCCTTGTTAAGTGAATGGATTTGTTTTTTCATTAAATCCTCTAATCCAGGATACTCTGAGAATAGGGCGGTGCAGATGGTTTCTGGCTTCCATTTGATTTCACTAGTGAAACGGGGAGCCAAAGGAACCTTAGTAGATATAGTAGATATATGGATGTAGATAAGAACTGTTTAATAATTATCTAGCTTATAATGAAGTTAAAGAAATTTCAATAGAGGTAGACATGGCCCAAGAGGATGAGAAGTGGTGCTTAACGTTTGCATTGTTGGCCCAAGAGGATGAGAAGTGATGCTTAATGTTTGCATTGTTGAGGCTGGCTGGGGCAGGAGATAGTCCCTGATAAGAAGCTGCAGCCGACCCCAAAAACCAGCCAAGACCGGCCTTGTGACTTTTGGAACTAATTTTAATATGAAGCGGGGATAGATCATGCCTATGTATAGGCATATTTCAAAACTCCATGTATATGTAACACTTGACTGTATAAATTTGAAGCGAACTGCCGAGTCAGGCGCGCACGACTTTGGTGGGACTACCCCCCGTGCTGCCCAGCGCTGAATAAACACACCTACTTTACAATCATCTCACTGATTGTGGAGTCTGTTTCCGCACGTCACTAGAACCCACTAGAAAAAAGAAAAAATGAGAAAAACAAAATACAGCAAATAATTTACTCAACACTCCAGTTACTGGAGGAATATATTATACCATGAGGTCATCAAAGTAAATGATTTAGTGTGAATAAAAACTTCAGCATTCCCATGATACCTGGTGGTAAATCTGTAAGGATTTTTTAAATGAATAAAAGAGATATAAACTCCATGCTTCAGGCATGCCTGACTTCTAAATGGAATAAGAAAAAGTCTCTTTGGAGGGATCTGCCTCCTTTCTATCTCCCTTCTCATTATTTAGGTAGGTATTCCTCTGACCTCTGATATTGCTGCCACAGTGAGAGACCGGTGGTGGAACCAGATGGAGCAGCCCACTTGCAGCATGTCCTACACTCCTGACTGGTTAAACACAATGCATATAACAAGGAAAAAGGCACCTAGGAGCATCATCAGTCTCCTGATGTATAGATACACATTCCTATTAAACAGAGGGGAATACATGAAGATACTTCTCATCCCAACGCTAAACTTGGTGTTCCTCCAAAATAACAAGTAACAGTGATTTTAAAAAATACTAACACAAATCATCTCTTAACTTTACAGGTTAAAATTACAGCTATGCACATTCATAACACACAGACAAACCTCAAGGGCAAGCATACATTTACACTGACTGTGTCACAGCCTTCCATTTAAAAAACACATTCTCATCAAGAAACAGCAAATTAATATCCTTGTACCAAAACACTATTAACCAATCAGGAAATCAATCATCTGAGAGTAATCCTGAAAACAGATGTGAAAAGATACCAAAATTACAAAAATCAATTAGAAAAATTAGCAATTAATACATACATCCATAGGTCAGAATTTGGGAAAAAAAATAATCCATGGACTATGTTTAATGAGAAAGTATCTGTTTGCTACTGATTGGAGCGGTTCTGATACTGCACAAGCACCTGGAATGCCACATCTCTCCCATGTGTCTCAGAGCTTGACCTAAAGCCACAGCCCTGCTCTGCAGGAACATTATAGGATTTACATTGCCCTTGGCTACTTCTATTCCCTTGTCTTTCAGGGCTTGGTATGTGGGAGTATCTGTTGCTCAGCAACCACCGCTGCTTTTATAGCCGAAGTGTTTCTGAAATAATCAGTCTTCACCTAAAAATTAAAAGCACAACAAGGTTCTCCACCCCTGCGTGGTAAGGGCTAAGCTTTACTTTCCCTTGTGTGTCCCAGCCTGAAGTTCCCCTGTAGCAGTGAGTAGGGCAGCAGAATTAACTTATTGGGTGAGATAAATGTCTAAGCTGATCAGACACCTGACACGCAAATACTTGGTGCTTAGCCCTGCAGACCAGCAATACAGCACTGCTAGTACCAAGCTATAGGGAGTGTACTGAGTTTGCAAGGCCTCAGGTCTGGGGCTTGTCTGGTTGCTTTGTCTGAATTTTTGTTGACCTGTTTGGAGCTTTGTTTTTACTTGTTTGCCTGTAATAGCATTTTTTCTGATAACCAGGTGGCTGTGGATAACAGCCATCAATTTATACAGGTCTTCTGCACAGGATGAAATCCTTCTGCCTATAACATGATGATGCAGAGTGCAGAAATACAGGTCTGGTAGGACAGCAGAGGTCTTGAGATGTGGGATACAGGATGCAGGGCTGAATTCAGGTGTGGGGCAGTGAGAGACAGAGCACAGGAGATCCCAAGGCCAGAAACAGCTCTCAGATGGTCAGATAAAGAAATGCAGCTCCAGAGCTGAGCAAAACTGGTTTTAAGGGTAACAGAGAACAAGCATCTAACTTCTGTGAAACACGCCATGTTTACTAAACTCCAATGAAGCAGTGAACTTGCAGACCAGTGAAGAAAGAACAAGGTGTAAAACTGCATTAGCAAACCTACAGCATGTGACCCCAAGTGGATCCAGAAGTAGGAGACAGAAACCATCAGCATCAACTACGTACTCCTGATGAAAGAACCGGGGATGCTGACAACTCACCCTAACAACCCCTAGCAGACTGGAGCCATCAACAGCAGGATCCTGAGTGACGGTGGAAGGCTGAGTGTAACGCCAGGAACAGTGGTGGATACTAGGAAATGTGCAGGTAACTTTATTATTATTATTATTACTTTTTTCACAGTGGTATTCATTTATTGTCTTTTTCTTTCTTTATCTGTAATAACTAGACCTTGACTAATGATAATTCTTTGATTAGACTACTTAGATTTCAGTTATGCTAGAAATAAATTATTCTCTCTCTTTTTTGTCCTTAACAAGACTTTTGAGCATAACAGAGGGAAGACAGTGCTCAAATCCCTGGGACACTAGGTATATTCTCAGCAGTTGTGTGCATTAGGGATTATACTTGGTGACAAAAACGGGAGAAGAGATCAAAACACCTGAAAAATCAGAGAAATCAACATTCTTGGAGCAGCTGCATCTTTTAAATATCCTAACAGTTGTTTGCCTAAAATCTTGTATTTATATCACGTTACCTTCCTAGAAGTTCTGTCAAATACAATCTTAAATTCAAAAAAATATCCAGAAAAAATGGCTTACCTGGGTAGAGGCATTCTCAGAGTTCAGATGCACACTGGAGACCTGCTTTTGAATAAACTGGCTTGATAAGAGGAGGACCATTTGCCAAGCTGAGCTCATTCTCAAATCTATCAGCCAGATCTGAAAGATCTTAGGAGAAGAAAGAAGTATGTTATACCCATCAAAATCCTTCCATATGAACTTTTAAAACCCAGCACTAAAAAGTAAGTAAAATGATCAATTTAAAACCTCCCCTTTCAATCCTACTCAAGAAAATGCTACCTACGTAGTTAAGAATGGCAGTATTCTGTCAAACCAACAGGATCTTGATTTGCTATAGAAGAGGGAGGGCTCACAGCATAGATGGCTTTACAGTTCAAAGGCTAGATCTAGACCCCATGTGGGATGAGTTTGTTGGGACCCCGGTGCACAGGTGAAAGACACCTGACATGCCAATTCAGCACACCAGCATGCTACAGGAACCACCTACGTGTACCACGAGTCACTTCAGTAGATGCACATCTCCAAAAGCCCTTGCTGTTGTTCCCCTGCTATCAACATCAGCCTCTCTGTCTTTTGTGTGACTGTGTCCTTTGAAGAGACCAGACATTCCAGCTCTAAGTGCAGACCAGGGCCACAGGAGAGGTTTCACACAAGGCCAGAGCCACCAGGCATGCCGGGGTTCCGCTGGTCCAGGAGGTCCCCTTCGACTAGTATATGCCTTGCTCATGCGGTCACTGCCATGGGTACACACTGGAGGGAAATCTGTGTTACAGGGAACCTGTAGGAAAGGAGGGTTAGTTTCACCTTAAGAGTGAAAAACTCTTATTCAAATCTGTGGTGAGAATAAACTCTCTAGGACTCTCTCGGACATGTCTTGTGGGGTGATGGAACAAAATGCAGGACATAGCTTTTTTAGGGGAAGGATTTCACAATGAAGCGGGACAACGTGCCTTAAAACAAGCAAAGCCTTGCACCCCTGCTCCTTTAAAACAGCCTTTAACAATGACGGAGCCACACCAGGTGTGCAAAGTGACATTTCAGTAGATATCTGAAATGTGTGTGAGCCTCAGAAAGGGGAAGTGGTTAGCAGCCTGATGAATACTGAGCATTGCTTGCTGAGCTGCAGATTTGAAAGGATTTTCCTCAACCTCAGGCTGATCTCTGAAGAGACGACTGACCAGGTTTTAGTAGCTACCCTAGTGTGGCTGACTTCATTACAGATGTTATTAGTACTTGATAAGGGGAAGGAGAGGAAAAGTTGCAGGTCAGTTTGACACCACCATTACAGCTAAAATGATTATTTTACTTTAGTGCTGGCATACAACTTGTGCCAGGATGCTGGATCTACGCAGATGAAACCAGGGCATGGAGGTTAAACGTTGCTAGTGCATCAAGCGCTGCAGATTTCACTCCATGGGGATCAGTACCAGTAAGGCCTTTTTTATTTTTCAAAATAAACCCCTTTTAGGCACTTAAAGGGGCCAGATTTCCACCAGGCCACCACTCCCTCCTAAGCATCTTAACAGACAAAGCCAGCTTCAAAAGTTTTCTGCAATTCTCATTAAGAGTAATAGAAGCTCCTGGGCGATTTTGAATGTTTCCACTTCATTTAGGGGCATATGGGATCCCTTGGAAGGCTTATTCTAGTTGGGAGTGCTTCAAAAAGTCCTCCTGAACCAGTTCAGAGAGTAATGATTCACAGAACGGTTTGCCGTTGGAGGCCAGTTACCATACCGTCAGTACGTACCATACCATACCCCAGTACCTGTGACTGTGCCATGAGCCAAAGGCCCTTTCTAGGTTTGGTGAGAACACAGGGCAAAAGAAGTTGGTCTTTCCTCCTCAAAGCTTACAAACCAAGGCAGAAATTAAGTTGGTGCTAAGGTAAATGCAGATATTTACCTGGGTCTGCAGCTGTCACTAGCTCCGTCCATTTCCTGACACTCAGTGTTTCAATCATGTCACCTGTCACCATCCAGGATTCAGGGTTATCATAGAAAACAGCACAGCAAAATGGTTCAACTCGCACAGCACATACATAGCCCTGCAAGCCTTCTGCTTTGTCATAAACGCTCAGGACGTAAGTCTTAAAATGCATGCCAGCCTGAGAGCCGGAGAAGTGATGGATGGCATTAAGCCCATGGTATCAGCTACTGTTTTTTCTGAAGCTTCTTTCCCCACTTTGCCATGGCTTCCAATGACTTTACTGCTGTCATCCACTCCAAAAAAAACCCAACCACCCTGAGTGTTTGCAAAGGCAGAGACACAATTTGGAAGGGTTTTTCTGATGTATTCCAAGATATTCTCTGTAGAGAAGTTCTTAAATTCAATGTGTGTTGTCTCTGTGAAATCCAGGACCTCCCCAACAATCAGTTTGTCTCTCTTTAAAAACCTGGCAGTGGCATCTTGGATGTTGCGCTTCTCGGTGTTCAGAGGGGTCTCCTTTGCTTCCCCATCAAAATTCAGCAGAGCTTTCTCAGTGCTTGGCCCATTCTCATCATGGCACTTGGCACAGCTTTCCTTCCTCCTCAGAAATCCAGCAGTGTCGCTTTAAGTCATAGGGACAACCAAAGTGAAAGACCTATGGGACAAACCAGTGCTCAGGCTACAGATACACGACTTTGTGGCTGCACTTCTCTGCTCTGGACCTCCACAGTTCCATGTTTTAACAAAAAGCAGCAAGTGACTCTGCTGCTGCATCCACGTGAAGTATTCGCTGGTCTCGGTGCTGCCCATGCACCCCCTGAGGCTCTGCTCAATGTCCAGACCAATGCCGTGCTCCTGAAAGCAGTAGTTCTTGTCTTCGCTCTCCATCCTCACTACTCCTCCTCCTGAATTCAGCAATGCGCACACTGCTATAGAAAGCTCCTTTCATTGCCTTTTCTGATTGTGAGAGGTCTTCTTTCTGGATCTCTCTCCTAAAACTATTTTCCCAATATCTACCACCACATCGGGATAGTTCCTTTTCAAGTTAATCAGCAGCTGCCCTTCTTGTCTGGCCATCCTGCTCCTGAAATGATAAATTATTAAAAACACCTCACGATTGATTATACACGGCAGTGTGACAAAGGAAACCATACGCCTTTGGCTTAGGCTTACACGCTAGATTTAATAAACTGGAAAATAAAAATCATTACTTGCAACACACAAGCAAATCAAAGACAGGCTATTGCAAAGACACCTACAGACGTCATGTTAAGTAAGCTAATTTATTGGGCTCTTTTGCATATCGGGCTCCAACAGTTACCCTGAAGCTACGTACAAGCCATACCCCAGATATCTCGGGCAGGCAGCCGCGGGCCGTTTACGGGAGCAGTTCCGACCGACCCCCCATCGCGGGGACGACGCCGCCCTGGGTCCCCCCCGCCCGAGGGGGCCGGCAGAGCCGAGGAGCCCTCCGGGGCGGGCGGGGACCGGCTGCCCGCCCCACCCCCCCCGCCCCGCAGGGCTGCAGAGTGGAGCAGGCGCCCGCCCGGGAACTGCGCGGCCGGGCCGGGGGGTGCCCCGCTCGACAGGGCCGTCGCAAATGGCGGCGGGGCTGTCCCACCCTCCTCTGCCCGCGCCGGGCTGGTCCCGCCGCCGGCAACCGGCCCCGGCAGCGGCCCCGCCGCCCGCTGCCGCCGGCTCGGCTGGGCCCGGGGCTCGGTGCCGCGCTCCGCCTCCCCCCGCCCGTTCCCGGACAGCGCTGGGCACCGGCCGAGGGGACGGCGGGCCCGGGACGGGCGGGGCAGTGAGGGGCTGTGGAGAACGGGCCCGGGCCTGCCTTCCCAGGGGGGACGCGGGCGCGGGGCCGGGGGAGCGGGGAATGGCGAGTCCCGGCGCCGCGCGGATCTTCCCGCTGCTAACCTCCCGCCAGCGGCCCGGCCCCGCCCCGCAGACACCGGGCGCTGTATTTCAAATAGTTTTAATTTTAAAAATATTCTATTCAGTGCTAAAATAACTTTCCACTTCCGCGCGCGGCCGCACCTTCGGCTTCGCCAGGCTCGATCACAGACTCGGCGGGACATGCAGTGGCGATGGGGGAGGCCGGGGGCTGGCGGCAGGAGCACGGGGCGGAGGGGGGGGGGGGGGTGGCTGCCTGGGAGGGGGAAGGAGGTGTGGGGGGCGGGGGGAGCCGGCATCCTGCCGCATCCTTCCCCGTCCCGGTGACGGGGGTGGGGGGGGGTACCTCGGCCGGGCGCAGGGGTTCCCCCGGCTCTCGGGGGGCCGGGGCCGCCGCGAGGGGAGCAGGCTGCAGACCCTGCCGGGATGGGGGTCTGCCCCGCGGGGGCTTCGCCAGCACCCGGCGGCAGAGCAGGGGCAGGCCGGCAGCACCTACCCTCCACGGGGGGGGGCGCTCCCGGCTCTCCCAACACCAATGGCTTGAACTAGCAGCTTATTGCACAGCGTCCCAGCGGATCCCTGCCGCGGCTGGGCAGGACTCGGCCTCTCCCCCCCTCCCACCTCCTGCCGGCGCTCTCAAGGGAGGGAGCTGACAGATCCCTTCGCAGGTGGAAGGCGGCTCTCCCGGGAGGGCGGTCAGGCGGGCTCGAAGCAGGCAAACGGCCCCTGCCAGTGCCCCGGGGGCCAGGGAGAGCAAGGAGTCCCGCAGACAACTCCCCCCACGCAGGCAGACGGCCTGCCTGCCCGCTGGAGACCCCCATGCTACAGAACAGGTCAGCAGGCAGAGAGGGAGCCAATAAATAGAGGCAAAATTTGCAGGTTCTGGTGGCAGCCCCATCCGCCCCGGGGGAGCACAGCCTGCCTCGGCCGGGGCTGGCGGGAGGCTCCTGCCCCGGAGAGCAGGGCAGGGCAGGGCAGCTGGATGGCAAGTGGTGGGAGCACCCGTCCCTGGGGAAGGGGCGGGCTGGAGGGAAGCACCCCATCCCCCAGGGGAGGGTGGGCGGCTCTGCAAGGGGCTGGCGAAGGCGCTCTCCCCGGGGACGGGCAGGCTAGCTCTCCGAGGCCGTGTGGCACACAGAGTTCTGATCGGCACAAAATCTCTTCAGAGGCGGCGCACCAGAGTCCTCCTCCTCTTCAGTTACCTGCAAGAGCCGGAGGTAGAGGTCACGGGCAGTGACGGGAGCTCAGTGTGCCCACCAAGCCACATGGACCTAGACAAGGCTGTGTCACACTGTGGGGACACTCCAGGCTTTCATCTGTGAGGAAGCCCCAGGGCACCAGGAGTGAGAATCCACTTCAGCCCTGGAGCTGACTAGAACTACTGCTTTACTCCACCTCCACATCCTTTCTTCACACTTTTAACACCTGAACTGAACCAGGGGACAGCTCAGGAAGCTGGAAGGTTTGGGGAGCTCCTGGAGGGCACTTTGGGACTGCAGAGCAAGTCCATCTCTCCAGATGTTTCTGCTACAAGGGGCAGCAACAAGGGTGAAAGGGCCATGCTGGCTCCATGCGCGTTTAGTCATGGTTTCAATGCCCCTTCCCTTACCTGAGTCTCAAGGGGCACTGGCTCTTCCTTTGTGAGAGTGGGAGGCTCGTCTGCAACTTCTGAGGAAGGCAGGGAGGGCTCTGGGGAGAACAGAAGGGTTAACGAAACTGCCCACCCAGGAGCACAGGGGTACCCAGCTCAGTGCTGAGCCAGGAGAAGAGACCTCCAGCAGAAGACAAGTCTCCGCTGCCCTGTCCACTTCCAGCAGTGCCTCAGTCACCCACCGAACAAGCAACGGCTCTGGCAGGGCCTTCCCCAGGCCCAGCCATCCACCTCCTCCCTTCCCAGCCCAGCACCCCAGCACCCACCTTCCAGTGTCTCCTGCCCCAGGGTGGGTGGCTGCGAGTCGTCTGTGCGGAAGTCAGACGTGTGGGCAGGACTCATGGACTCGCTCTGCTGGGGACTGGGGCTGGAGTTGGGGCTGCTGTCCACCTTGAGCTGGTAGACATCCGACAGGGAGCTCTGGTTGCTGTTCTCATCTGCAGAAACAGCACCTAGTGAAGAAGAGCACCTTGACCCAGGGGCACAGGCAGCCGAGGGCAGCACTGAGAGCCAGGGTCTTAGGGAGAAGGAAGAGCACAGTCAGAGGCAGTCCAAGTACAGGGAATTCACCATCACTGATCAACTTAAGTGCTGCGAGGCATGGGACTCCCCGCTGGGACACAGCTGGCATCAGATACACACCACAGGAGAGGGGGTGCTTCTGCCCAGGGAATGAGTCTGAGCAGACAGAGAGTGACCCTGGGCTATTCAGAAAGAATGAGCAGAAGGCACAGGGGTAATACAAAGCGCTGTGCCGCCAAATTGTATGTCTGCAGCTTGTGAGGGCCCCAGGCATTCAAGGGTAGGAGACCTCTTGCCTGTGTACCAGGCTTTTGTACCTCTTCCGTTTGCGGGGCAGCAATCTGACAGCAGCACCAACACTCAGCACCTGCCTCTGGACAGGGAGGCAATCCCGGCACACATCTTTTCCAGGTAAAGTGGTCCCAAACTACAGACCTGCAACGCTAACCTTCTCACCACATCTACTGGAAGTGCCAACACGGTCCCCAATTTTCCTTGGCTGCACCAAGAGCTGAGTGGAGAGGCTGGGGACAGGCATACGCTCTGCTCCAGCAGCGAGCCCATGCGCTGCCTGAGCCTTGCTTGACTCCACCACAGAGCCCGGCCTGCCTGTGGCTGGCTGTGGTGCTCCAGGACCAAGAGCAAGGTCAAGGAGATCCTCTGCCATTTCATCCTAAGGTCCATACAAATCACTGCTGGAAGCAGCAGGCTCAGCTGCAGGCAGCTACTGGCCTCTCCCCAGCAGGGACCACAAAGTGGGAATGGAACCCCCACTCCTCCAGTTCCCCATGAAGCTTCCTACAGGAGGATCCCAGAAACAGACAATTAAGATTCTTTCTGACAGCAAAAATGAACAATTTCAGCAGGGACAGTCCAGAATTGGATCAGCACAACCCTGCACTGAAGACGCACGCTGCTCTTCCCAATACACGCAGCATACATAAGCCAGCAACATCCCAGCTTCTATAAGGCCTATAAGTCTTTCCCCAGCTTGAAGGGGGCTCAGCCAGACTCACCTTGGAACTCCAGGAGAAGAGAGGAGTTGGCAGAGGTGTCGGCTGGGAAGCCATTGGGTTCTCGGGCAGAGCTGCTACTTGATTTGGATTTCTCTTTCTTGAGGAGAAAAGGAAAAGCAGAAATACAAGGTTAGAGGAGCCCACCACTGGCAAGAGAATGCAGAGGTGCGCAAACTGCTCCAGAGAAGCCATTCCCCTTTCCCTCTCCCAGAAGCCCAGAGGGGTGTGCTCATGCAGGCCTTTTTCCTTTCCTTTTTGGGCACTTTTCTAACTGAGAGGCAAAACTTCAGCTGTGAAGGCCTCAGAATCAGGAGTAAAACGGGAAATTGACCCCCATCTAGGAGTACCACCAAATAAAAACAAGTCCTCCAGGGATTAAGGCAAAAAGGATCACAAGCAGCGAGCAGGGATCATCCAAGAGCATGTGAGGTCAGGTGCAAGGGAGAAAAACGGTACGGATCCACCAGCACGGCTGCATTGCTGCAGGGCAACAGCAGATGGAGGTCAGTGGGAGACGTTACAGTCCAGGCTGCACTGAGGCACGACCCCTGGGCAGAGGCCCGACCCCGCTGCAGAGGCTAGGGGAAGAAGCAGCAGGGAGCCCCAGGCCTCTCCCCTGCAGAGCGACTGAGGCGAGCTGCTCAGCCGGGGCTGGGGGCGGCAGCACCCGGCTCGGCTCCGGACCCCCGCCGCGGAGCAGGCCGGGCCTGGGGCGGCCCTAAGGAGAAGGGCCCGGCCCCGCGCGGTACCCACCTCCTTGCTGTCCGCCACCGGCACCCACTTGAATATCCGCAGGGAAGTGTCGCCCACCGTCACCCACTTCTTCTCCCTGAGCGGACACAGCCGTTAACGACAACGCCGCCCCGCCCCCCCCCAGGAGCCGAGGCCGGGAGAAGCCGGGCCCGGGGCTACCGTGGCAACAAGCCCCGCCCGCAAGGCTCCGATTGGCCAGGGGTGACGCCAATCCAAAGCACCGCTGCAGCCCGCCCCTTCACCCCGCCATCCTCGTCGTGATTGGTCGGGCCACCCGCCGATCACCAGCGCTTCCGGTCCCCTCCGCACCCCCGAGCACACGGAGCGAGCTAATTGGCTGCTGCCTCGCTATCCCCGCCCACTACCCGACGCAGCACGCTGATTGGATACTCGCTACCGGAGCACCTCCACCGGCACCCGTGTGGTGCGGTGATTGGCTGCACGCCGGGCAGGCCCCACCCCCCCGCAGCCCCGCCTCTCACCATCTGCGGACGCGCTCGATGGCCGCCATCACTTTTTTGATGTCATCCTTGGCGCGGCTGCGGGTCTCGGCGCGCACCGAGCGGCCCGACATGGCGCCCGCAGCCCCGGCAGCCCCGGCTCCGCAGCACCCGCCGCCTCTCTTCGCGCATGCGCGCGCCCCGCCCCCCCCGCCCTGCGCGTGCTGCGTCACCGCGCTCGCCACGCCCGGAGGAAGGACGCGGGGGGGGGGGGGGGAGACGGAGAGCGACGGCGCGTACTGCGCCTGCGCCGCTCGCCCCGCCCTCCTGCGGGCAAGGAGGTGGTGTGGTGCGGCGCAGGCACCGCCATCTTACGTTGGGTCAAGTCCCGCCCAGCACTGAGCACGACCCGGGGCCTCTAGTCTGCGTCGTGCTCATGGCGGTCGTACATGACCTGAACTGCCCGACCCGGGTGGAAGGAGCCCTGCAGGCAGCAGCATTAAAGCGCTGCCTGCTTCCGTGCACCAGAAAGCCCACCGTTTAGCATCGCAGATTGAGCTGGGGCAGCTCCTCTGCAAAAAAACCCAAACAAACCACACACCAAAACCCCCTTTTCTAAGCCCAGAAAAGCACACTGGTCCCATCCGAGCAATCACTCCCACGGGATAGCGATGAGACAGCAGGCGGGGACAAGCCCTTGGAAGAGAACAACACAACAGCATCACCCCTCCGTTGCCCCCCACCTTCCCCAAGCAGACGCAGCACCCAGCTCTCCATCGCCACAGTCAGAAAGCACACAAGGAAGGCCCTGGGCACGCAGTCTGCATGCTCTTTTATTACAAGTTGTTCAGTGTTATTAAAAAAAATAATTCCCAAAGGCAGAACACAGCTGCCTGCGACTGTACAGAGCCAGGACGTGCCACAGTGGGGGAAGGATTAGTGCTTCTTGCCATAGATTGCAGCCAGCGTGTTGCGGGAACTGGAGATCTGCTGCTCCAGCCTCTCTCGGGTGGCTTTGTTCCCAGTTTTTTTCAGCATGGTCTCCATCTCCTCCACCACTGCCCGATGACCAGCAGTGTTGTGGAAGACACGGATGGCCCGGTCCCCACACGACGCCAGGTAGCGGCTGTTGGTGTCAAAAGCCAAGTCTGTTATGCACTGTCCATGCACAGCGAGAAAGCGCTCCTCCTCCTCTCCTCTTCTTGTGTTGTACACAACAATGTCTGTGCCACTAGAGATGGCGACGACACGAGCATCAGGGGACAGGGTGATTCGACAAGGCTCCATCACCTCACACTTCCCCGTCAGAAGCAGGTATGGATCCTGTTGCTTCTTATATTCCACATCCGTGTCCCAGAACTTCCACGTCCCATCCTTCGAAACAGTCGCCATCCTGCAGCCAGGAGACAGAGCACAGGTGAGTGCAAGGAAATCGGGCAGCACCTCTTCCCCTGCCACGCCTGCGAACAAGGAATCCTTTGTGGACAGAGAGCTCTTTTCGGAAGTACGAATCTGTACACACATACAGTCCTCGTCCTCTTTGCAAAGCACGGATGGCAGTCACCCCCAGGAGGAAATCCAGAGGGAACACGCAGGTGGCACAAGCCAGTCGGGGTTTTGCCGCCCTGGGCTCCCTGGAGAGCACGCATGGCAGTGTTCCCCACACTGCACAGGGGTGCAGCCCCCCTGCCCAGGCTGCTGGCATACACTGGAAGGGGTGAGCTCACGTGGCCTGAGGGTGAGCCAGAGTGTACTGCTTCAGGCAGCGGGTAACACACACTTACCTCCTTGAGTCATTAGAGAAGGAGAAGGAATGTATGCCAGCGGTGTGGCCTTTCAACTCAAAAGCCCTGGCCACCTCCCGGAAGTCTCCATTCTTGCCAAAACACACCTCCCACACCTTCACATCAGGGGTGAAGCCACAGGATGCCACAAACCTGGGTGAACAAACAAGCAGAGACACAGGGCATCTGTTACAGAGCACCTACTCCAGCCAGGCTGCGGGGCCAGCCCTACAGAGCTCTCCTCTGGCTGCCCTAGCAAGGCGGGGGCCAGGGGCAGCCCTCCCAGGCAGAAGGGCGCCTAAGACAGGGCTCTGTGAAGGCAAAGCCATCCAGACTCCTACGTTCAAATCTTTGCTTTGGTCAGCTGAAGAAGTTTCCACTTTTCACTGAAGCCAGGCTGGTAAAGAGAACGCTAAGGAAGGCCACCAAAGACCAGAACAACTCGTAGGCCAAAGCAAAAAACCTAAATGCTTTTGATCCCCAAACCCACTGAGCTTGGAGCATGGCAAGTCTTCCTGCAGCCACAAGTTAGAGACAGAGTGGGGAACAAGATTTTCCTGATAAACCCAGTAACAAAGATTTTAATTTTATAATTAACCTTTAAAAGGTAACAAACAAGTTAGAAATGCTGTTTGCTTTTCATACACCGCTTGTGTTGTCCCACCTCTGCTGAGGCCAACACTGTTCTCCTCAGCTCTTCAGGAGACGGTTAATAGGAACAGCAGTGCTGAGGCACAATGGCAACCCACCAAGTGTCTGAGACTACACAGGTGAGAGTCAGCGCTCCTGGAGGGGCTGCTCTCGGGGGCCAGAATCCCTTTTTAAAATGTGGAACCCTCAGAAAATTGCATTAAAATAACAGTTAACTGCTGATGGTCTGAACTGATGATGTCCTCTGGGAAGGAGCAAGGTTCCTGTTGGCTCCTGTGGCTTCCCACTCTGCAGCAGAAGCAGCCTGGAATACCTCATGCCTCTCACCTCCCGCAGGGCGACACCATGGCGTAGGTGTTGTTCATCTGGTTAGTGTTAATGCTGGCCAGGACTTCACCCTTCGGGCTCCATATCAGGATGGTAGTGTCACTGGAAGCTGTCATGATAAACTTTCCTGGAGGAAAAAGACAAAGATCAGGAGACGTCCCAGGCCTAACGCTGCCACAGACTTATCAAAGGCCTAGGACAGTCCCTAAGCAGGGCAACCTCTCCCTGAACCCAGACAGTGAAGAAAACCAAATGCAGCACCAAAATTCAAGGAGTGTCGATCTCCCAGGACAAAGCAAAGAGCAGTATCAGAAGACTTGGCTCCTGGTTATGCCTTAATGCACCCTTGGCTTCAGCAGCCATCAGTGGGCACTCAGAGACCAGGCATGCTTCTCACCCCAGCACCCTTCAGACCCCACTTGCAGAGCTCAGCACTAAGCTGGTACCACAGGAGTAACGCAGCAGACTCGGTCTTCCCCAGATGATTAAAACACAACTCGAGGTATCTGTAGCTTTCAAGTCTCAGATGGTGGCAGGTAGCTGACTACAAGTCACACTACTATTAACCATGATTACTGGTTGTGTCAGCATTTTGGACTCCTGCTTGTTTCCACTTGCAATGCTTTCCCCTTTTCCATGTCAGCCCGGACAGGGAGTTGCCTGTTTACCTTTCAGCTACTTGTTACAGGTTTCAGTTTTCACTTTCACAGCTGAACAAAGGTCTCGGTTAACATTTTCTCTGCTCTCCTGTTACAGAGGTGAACTCACATCCACCCACTACCAACTGCCCACTGTCACATACCTGAAGCATTAATCCATCAAGCCCTCACCACTAACACATCCCCCCCAGCCTCTGTTCTAGAAGACCCCAGAAGTCCAAGATAGACCACATTAACCCACTAGAGAGATTTCTGACTGGTTAAAGAGAGACGAGTGGGCCAGAGAACAGCGATCCTCTCAATATTGAGACCAGACCTCTTTGCAACAGCATCCCTGAAAATGTAAATTGAGAGACTGTGCATATTGGGGAGCTAGTTCTGTGCTTACAAGAATATAATCTGTCTGAAAATGACATCTTTCAGTTCACTCAGCAGTAAACAAAGGCTAAAAAGTGACACCTAAGAGACTACAGAGAATCAGGTACCAGTGCAGAAATGGGCCTTGAGAATGCCCAAAACTCCAACACTTTCAACCCAGCAGCTCTTGCTTTTCAAGAAAATCAAAGCCGATCTCGAGCTTCAACAAGTGAGCAGCTCATTTCCATACCTGTCTCTGCAATTCCTATGTTAATGACAGGAGCCTTGTGCTTCTTTGGGAAGTCCCCTGAAGTTGCAGTGAAGGTGAAGCTGCCATCATCCTTCTTAGTCATTTTATAGACACGAATAGTCTCGCCATTCGCCAGCCAAACGATGAATGCCCTGTGGAAGGACAGACGCTCTGAACTGTTAAGAAACAGTCTACCTCAGCTCAGCCTAGCGACAAAAGGTAAACTAATAGGTCATTCAGTGGCACCTGGGGAAAGGGATACACTGGCAGATCAACAGCTGTATGCTTTACAACGGCAATAGGTTCTCTCCCTGTGTTAGCTCAACTGCAATGCTGAATGGAAAAGAACAGAATTTATTACTCCATATCTGGAAACGAGATCCCTTCCTCTCTTTTAAAAGAGGCCACTTTACAAAGTGCCAAGGCATGCTTTTCCACCAACCTTCCCAGCCAGCAAGAGCTCTCTCCCCAGTCCCCAGAGTGGCTCAGCAACTCAACCCTGCTGCAGGGCCTGCTGACGAAGACCTTAACAAGCACCCTCCACAGGCACAGCAAGCTGGGCACTGGGATATTTGCCCTGAGAACCACGTTAAAATGCCAGCTGTTTTCATGAGAGGCCATGAATCAGTGGTACCATTAAGACCCCATGAAGGATGTTGCCTCTGTGCAGCCCAGAGGACACATCACTGACCCCGACCGAGGCTTGCGCTGTGTGACCGGCAGCTCTGTCCACAGGACGTCCTGGTGCCTATACGCCCCAACCGGTCCCTGGGCTGGGGGTGGGTGAGGTGTGGTGAGGCCTGGCCCTACCGTGAGTCGGGGCTGAGACGGACAAGCTCGGCGTGGTCCAGCCCCACGTTGGCGCGCAGGCAGCGGTGCTCGCGCGCCGTGAAGTCCCGGGTGCTCCACAGTCGGATCGTGCGGTCGTCAGCGCACGACGCCAGGTACTTGCCGCTGCTGCTGAAGTCCAGGCAGGAGACGGAGCCGCTGTGGCCCTATGGAGAGAGCGCGGTCACAGCGGGGAGGAGGAGGCGGAATAGGAGAAGGCGGGGGGGGGGGGGGGCCTGGCGGGGCAGAAGGCGCCGGGCCCGGCGGGATTACCGGCACCGGGGCACACACGGTACCTTGAGGGCGGCGACTAGCAGCCGGTGGGCGAAGCTGTGCCGCTGCGGTTTGTCCCGCCGGGCCCGCGCCGGCAGCTTCGCCTTGCGGTGCTCCTCCGGCCTGGCGGCGGCGTCGCCGTTCGCCCTGGGGCCTGCGGGGAGCGGAGGCTCGGCTCAGCTCAGCTCGGCTCGGCTCAGCTCAGCTCAGCTGCGCGCCGCCCGGCCCGGCCGGCCCCGGTCCCCCCACCCCCGCCGTACCCGCGGTACTCACCGTCCGGTGGGGCGGCGGGCAGGCCCCGCGGGGCGGCGCGGCGCAGCGCGGCCGCCAGCAGCAGCAGCAGGATGAGGAGGAGGGCGAGGGCGCCCGGCAGCACCGACCCGCCGAGCGCCGCCGCCTCCATCTTCCCGCCACCGCCGCCACCTCAGCGGGGCGGCGCCGACCGTCCCCCCCTCCCCCGCCCGGCGGGACCCGGCGCGCATGCGCGCCAGTGGGGGCATGCACCGCTCCACGCTGCTCCCCCTGCGAGCTCCGCGCAGGGCGGCCCTTGGCGGCGGGGGGTGGCACTGCCCCGCTGCGGGCCTGCCCTCACCCTCACCCTGCCCGCCCCTGCCCTCACCCTGCGGCCTCCTGCCTCCCCCAGCCCTGCCCCAGAGGGACCCGCGGCAGGAAGAACCACGCTGTGGCCTGTAGGCAGAGTGAGTCCTTTATCAGGCAGCGGGGCCGGGCCCCACTGCCTAGCAGCTCCCCCAGCCCAGGCCTCCTGGCCAAGGGCGGATGGGGCCGGCGCTGTGCCAGCCGCTCCGGGGTCTGGCAGGTCCTGGGGCGCAGGACCAGGGGGACGGCAGCGGCCCCCGCCTCTGCACAGGCAGGGACTCCCCAAGCTGGTGCCATGGAAGCGGGACCCCCATGGCCCTGGGCCACCACCGACCAGCACTGCCCCTTGCTCGTGCAGCCTGGCCATGGTGGCCCTGCCAGGGCCTCCTCCCTGGCATTGGCGGGCGCTTGTCTGGCAGCAGCAAGGGTCTTGGCAGGGCTGGGAAAGCCCCTCCGGGGGCAGCTAGGAGGAGCCACCGCCGTGGCCCATCTCCGCCACTGCCAGTGTCGCCTGCTCAGGGATGCAGGCTGGGTCGCTGAGGATGGAGGTCGAAATGCTCAGCTGGCGGAGGGAGCTCAGGACAGCTGCGGGGAGACGTGGGACATGTCAGCTGCCCCCTGTGCCTTGGGGGCTGGAAGGGGCCTGCATTAACCCATCCTGGGGAAGATGGCTCTTCCCTTCCCTGCTCCAGCCCCTGGAACAGCACGACAGCTCCCTGCCACAGTCCCCAGCAAAAGGGCGAAGGGAAGCCCAACCTGGGGGTGTCTGGGGAGGGTCGAGCCCTGCCCAGCCAGGGCACAGGCTCTCGGTTTAGCGCAGCAGCAGCCAGCTCAGCTGGAGCGTGGGTGTGAAAGGAGTGTGGAAAAGCACCAAGCGTGCAGCCCCAGGACGTCCCGTGGGTGCTTCCCTCCCACGTGGCAGAAGCGTGGTGCAGCACCAGCCCCACTGCCCCCCAGGACGCCTCTGTCCTTTTCCCCTCTGCTCTTCCATCAGTCCATGCCAGCGGGCCAGCCTGGCTTCTTTAAGGTGCTACGGACAGGAGCAGGGCCACCTACTTGGCCGAAGCGCTGGGAGGGAGCAGTGCTGGTCCAGCCATGCAAGAGATGTCTGAGTGAGGCTCTCCATGCTGGCTGTGGAGACCATGCCGTTGAAAGACTCGAAGAGGGGCCGGATGATGATACTGAACTGATGGGAGCAGAGGAGTTAAGGACCAGCCTTGCCAAGACCATGGTTTCCCACCTGCCAGGTGTGGACAGCATCCTCCTACAGGCAGCAGGACAAACCTCCCTGCCTGGCCATGGAGCAAACCTGCTGGGTGCCTTCCTCAGCACAGCACCACACTGGGCACCAGCCCGTACTGCTGGGGTGATGGGGACCTGAGTGTCACCCAGGGCAGGCAGTGGGACAGCTGCATAACCCCCATCATGACTGGGCTGCCAGAAATGGTTGATTAGACACCGGACAACTCTTCCAGAGCAGATCAAGGAGCCAGCTAGTGAAGCGTCCTCTGAAGTGCCCAGGAGCAGGGCACGACACTAGTGTGTCCAGCGTGCTCCCAGCCTGCAGAGACCACTGCTGGCAACTGGTGATTTTGTGCATATAGTAATCCACCGCAGGTACCTCCACCACGAGCATGTCCTGGAGCCTGTCTCGGCTTTAGTATACCCAGTGTCCTGTGGAAGGAGCTCCACAGCACTCCCCAACTCTGCATCAGGAGCCACCTTTGCCTTGCCTGGACTGCCTGCACTGGATCAGACTGTGGGCAGCAATGCCTGCCCATCCCTCTGCCACTTGGGATTTTGTAGACCTCACAGTCTCTGCAAGCTTAATGGTCCCAGTGTGTTTAATCCCTGCTCACAGAAAAGCAGGTCCAGCCCTTTGACCACCCGTTCCCTGGCCCTGGGTCCCCTCCATCCTTTCCACCATGTGGAGCCCAGACTTGTGTCTCAGGCATGGGCATACCTGGGTTTCCAGGTTGTGCCATGCGGCCACCAAGACCAAGCCATCATGTCACCAGCTTTGTGTCCGGACCTTTCCTAATCCCTAGTTGATGGCTGCTGCCTCTCAAGAGCCAGTTCCCATGTCACCAGGAGCACGTCCCCGCATGAGCTCAGCTCCGCCAGTGACTTCTTCTACCCAAAGACCAACCATTTACTCCTTCTCTGTTTGCTCCCTTGTAACAGAAGCTTCTCCTAACCACAGCATCTCGGCATGTTCTCACCATGTGCCCTTGGCTGGGAAACATCTCCCCATGGTCCCCAGAGCCTCTCAAGCTGGAGGGGCCCCACAGACCCAGGAGCAGTGGGTTAACCAGAGGACCCGGTGTTTGGTGGAGGGGTCAGAGCAAGCAGCAGGTACTGGCCCCAAAGGATACGATCCAGAACTTCCAGTTCTGCAGCGTGGAGGAGCGGACATACTCGTTGAACATGCTGCGCATCTGATCGAAGCGCTGGCGTGTGATGGGCACCCCTGTGGCTGGCAGCTGCTCCTGGCACAGGCTGTGGGGCACAAGCAGTGCTGTGGGTCTGTGTTCAGGAGGCTGGGAGCCACGGGGGCCACCCCATGGGGAGAGGCTCTGGCAGGAACTCAGCTCTCAGCAAGGGTGGGCAGGCAGTGTCCCCCTCCCAGGGCAGCTGTGAGGCATGGCCCCATGTTCTGGTCCCACACAGCATTGCCTTTTGAACATCATCCCTCCCCCAAACAGAGTTTGAGAGGGGACAGAGTCAGCTGCAGGTCCTGGGAGGTGCTCAGGAGACCTGCTGTGTCCTGCTGCCTCCCCAGCACTGCCGCTTGCCCTGCCTGGCTACCCTGATGCAGGCAGTGGCTCCCTCCTGCCTCCCCCAGCCATGCCCCCCTTACTTGATGGAGCTGTTCAGCTCCTCGATCTGCTCCCGCAGCCGCTGTGCCTCATCCTGCAGGGCCGCCCGCTCCTGCTGCAGCTTGCAAATGTACTCAGCTGTCTTCTGCAAGGTGGTGGCCTTGCTGACCTGTGGGGCCACAGGGTGAGACGGTGAAGGGAGCCCCTGGGGTGGGCAGGGCGTGGGGCACCCGGCACTTTGTGCAGTGGGGCTGGCAGTGCGAGGTGCCATGCTCCCCACTGCCGAGCCTTGGCAGCTTCTGCCACAGGCTCCAGAGCCCAGACCACCCTGGCACAACTGCACTGCATGGGTCTCCATGTGCCTGGTGTGGGCTCGCAGCCTCGTGCCCCATAGAGTGGGGCACAGGGCAGGAGCCCTGTGCACTGGGGCAGACCAGGGACACAGCGTCCCCAGGTGACACACCATGTCCCTGTGTGCCTGTGGCTGCCCGGTCCGCACAGCCCTGGGCACTCACCTTGATGCTGGGCTGGGCGCTCAGTGTGCTCACCAGGCTGTGCAGCGTGTTGAAGCCCAGCTTGATGTTGAAGCGTCTCTTCTGCTCGGCAGAGATGTGCGTGATGCGGCGGCTCTCCATCTGTGGGTAAGTGCTGTCAGGCACCTCCTGGCAGTGGGAACAGCCCTTCGCCACCAGCCCCATCAGGACGGGCTTGCCCAAAGGTTGCAGCTAGGCGGGGGGGAGTTTGGGTGGCAGCAGGAAAGGGGGGTGCATATGGAGATAGTGCCCCCCATAGCGAAGGCAGTGCTTGCTCCTGCTGTACCTTGCTGGACTCAGGCCTGCCCCGACAGGACACAGGGCGGTGCAGGGAGATGCCAGTGCCCAGCCCTAGAGTGGATCCTGGGGAAGCCTGGCCAGGCTTGGGCCAGTCGCTGCCTGGAAAAGGAAAAGTGATGCTCTGGGGAGAGGGGCAGCAGCAGCAGCAGCCCCTCATGACGGGCTGACACCAAGGTCCCACGCTGGGACAGGCAGAGAGGAGCAGCCTGCAGCGCTACCTCAGCCCCAGGGCAGCCACCCTGCTCAGCTGACAGGGATGCTCTGGTCCAGCGTCTGACCACATCTTACCGGTTTGTCTTATCCCAAATCCCACTCATTTTACAACTGCTCAGAAATGGGAGCATATGGGACATGACATTTTAAATTCCCGGTGTTTCTTGGGGTGGAAATCGCCAGGAGAGAGTCCTGAGGGCAGCAAGGCTGCTGTCTGCAGCACCAAAGTGAAACTGGGAACATCAGAGCCTGGTTTCCAGCCACCACCCTGGTTTCTGTGGGTGACAGCAAGGTGCTACCCACTCGAAAACCAAGCTCCAGGTTTTCAAAACCACAGTTCGACATTTTGCTCCTTTTTGTCTTTTCCTGTTTCTACTTTTGCCCCTGTAGAAGGAGGCAGGTGAAGGGGCTGTGCCCTCCCCCACGGAAGGAAATAATCCGTGCTTAGCTGGGGTATATGTAAATAGCTGGGATTGAAGTCGAAATGAAACATTCCCACAGTGTTTGGTCCAAGCTACCTGCAGGAAACGTGGTGTCCTGTGGAGCTCCTTGGGGTGCCCCAGACTCACCGCAAGCCGACGTGGGGGACAGCTGCTCCACCTTGGGGACTAGCAGTGGGCCCGGCTGGGTGCCCGCCAGTGGCACCGGCGCTGGCACCGCTTGGGAAGGGCTGGAGCCAGGAGCCAGTCCTGGGCTCGCTTGGGCCATTCTGGAGAGGAAGGTGGCAGGGCCTTCGGGGGCAGCGCTCTGCTGCTGGGAGAAGGCAGAGGGAAGTGGGAGGTTGGGGGGCCAGCCCCCCATGCACACCAGGGACCAGGCCTTCCCCTTTGGTCAGTCAGTGCCCAGGCACTGAGAGCCGAACAGCCGCAAGGGGACCAGGGAGGGGGGATGTGCAGCCCCATCCCACCATCTGCAGGGGCAGCCCCAGCCCCATTCCCCCAGGGCACCATTGCCAGGAAAGGGGCCCTGCAGGTGGGATGTTTCCCACATCTGTCCTGTTTCTTTTACAGGAGAAAACACTCAGGTGACTCCTGCCTCCCCAGCACCCCGGCCACATGCCCCCTCCTTCTCCCCGTGCCTATCCAGCCCCATATTGCAAAAGGTGACCCCACAGAGCTCCATCTCCCCACCTGCCCCATCTCTACCCCTGCCCCAGCAACCAGGAAAGGGCAATTCCCAACCTGGGGAGTAGGCGAGTGCTTACCAGAGAGACAGGGGATGTGGGCATGAATCCTGCACCCATCGGGCATGGGGCATCCAGGGCCAGCTCCTGCTTGGCTGCAAGAGGGCAGGGAGCAGAAAGGCACTGCTGCATGAGGGTGTTGGGGCTCAGGTGACCTTTCCTGCCCCACGGGACAGCCAGCCCCAAGCACCAGTGTTGGTGCAGCCCCTTCCCTGCCTGTCTGCCCCGCAGAAGGGTGAAGCAGCCCCTGGAGAGAGGTGCCTTTGCTCTCCGCAGCAGGGGTGTCCTTGGGAGCCTTAGTGCAGGCAGGGACACCCAGCCCCTCCCCAGACATGCACAGGGCTGGACATGACAGCCTCGGTGGGACCTGTCCCATCGTATGCACTGGCAGCAGGTCAGGCAGGACACCGGTGACCCCTCAGCCCATCTGTGCCAACAGGGCCATGGAGACCAGGCTGGGGACACAGGGAGTATGCAGCGGTGCCCATGGCCAAGCCCTGGGGCCAGCTGGGCCCCATCTCCCTCCCGAGCTGTTGGAGCGGGGGGTAGCTCCCTGGGCATGGCTTCACCCCTGGGTTTGGTGCTGCCCCGCCATGGGGACAGCCAGGTGCCCTGCCCAGCATCCCCAGTGTCCCAACTCCGGGGAGAAAGCAGGATTCCCCCCCACAGCATCCCCCGTACCACTGGCTTGCCCCTGCATCCCCCCCACCGCCCCCCAGCCCCATTACCTGTGGTCAGCAGCTGGCTCAGGCAGGGGCTGGGCATGGCCAGGTGGGGCGGCGCGGGGGGTCCCGGCATCCTCTTTGCCTTCGTGCCGCCGGGCTTCACCTTCGGCCGCCCACCCCCACCCTGGGGCAGCCCCTTTGGGGGGGCAAACCTGGGGTTGCCCAGCAGGGTGGGGGGCAGGACCTGGGGGGCGGCCGGGCTGGGGTACCCCAGGGGCACCATGCCTGTGGCATAACCCAGCCCCGGGGCGTGGGTGGTGAAGCAGGGTGCCGAGAGTAGGGAGGCGGGGTGGGCCAGCAGCGAGGGGCCAGGAGAGCTGGCGTAGGGGAACTTGGAGCGGGGGCCTGAGGCGGGGGAGAATGGGGGGTCCGGGCTCAGCAGCGGCACCCCGGGGGATGGGATGGGGGGGGCGCAGTGGGGTCCTGGTGGCTCCAGGCCAAGGCACTTCCCAGGGAGGCCATACTGCAGCAGGGGCTTGTGTTGGAGCTGGGGGCTGAGGCTGCTGGGCGCCGTGGGGGGGGGCTCAGGAGGCAGGGGGGCCGAGGGGAGCTCGGGGCCCAGGAAGGCGCCTTGGAGGCCAAGCTGGGAGGCACCACTGGGCTGCAGGAGACACAGGAGGGTCAGGGGGGATGCCTGGGGCACCAGCAGCCACAGGCCACGGGCCAGGATCCTGCTCACCTGGAGGATGGTGCTGGGCAGGAGCGGGGCCTCAGGGCTTGCGGGCAGCCCCTGAGCACCCATCAGGGACCCCCCACCGCTGAACAGGGGCTCAGCCATGGGCACAAAGCAGGGCGGCTCCTGGTAGCCTGGTTGCGTCTGTGATGGCAGTGGCCAGTGGCTGGTGAAGATATCTGCAGGGCCAAGTGGAGACAGAATGATGGGCATAAGGGGACCTTCCCAGAGAGGGGGTGACAAGCCCCCGGGCACACCGGGTGGAGCCATACTCTGTTACTGGCACTGCTGGGGACTTGCCAGTCCCACCTTCACCTTGTGGGGCTGGGGCAGCTCTGGGCTCTGCCAGCAGATTTGGCCCCTGGGTTGTTAAACACTGGAGTATGGAGGGAAGAGGCAGCCCACGCGCCCGGGGCCAGCCTTACCACATGCATGGGGACAGGAAAACCTGCCTGAGGTGCCACCCAAGGGTGGGGACCCCGTCCCCCACACCCAGCTGGGTGCTGCGTGCTCCAGTGCCAGGGCTGCTCCCAGGGGTGTGCATGACTGTACTGCTCCTCCTGAACCAGCCCCAGGCTGGGGCAGGAACCACAACACCCAGGCTGTGGGCCAGCCACAGTGGTGGGGCTCGGAGGAGCATGTCACAGCATCCCCAAGTCATGGGGGACGGTCCCCTGGAGTTGTGGCGAGTGCTTGCCTCCCCACCCCGGCGCTGCCGTGCGCGCAGCCTGCGGCTAACCACATCCCATGGCCTTCCTGAAGCCGAGCCCCGTGACCCTGCCATGACTCCCTCTCGCTTCCTCTCCCCTTCCCACAGCTCCGCTCCTTCCACAGGCCCAGACGCCATGGCACAAAGGGCTGGCCTGACACTTTGGGCAGCCGCCTCCCCAGTGAAACGAGCTCCCTCGGCACATCAGCCCCACACACACCTCCGCTTGGTGCTAGTGCTGCCACTCTGCCTGTGCCGGCTTGGGCATCGCCGCTGGGAGGGTTCTCCCTGGAGAGGGTGACTGTGGGGTGGGGATGGGGCTGATGGATGCTTCCCTGTAGGATGGAGCAGGAGCGCTGGCTAGGTTTGCAGGCAGCTGACCGACAGCCCCTGGCACAGGCTCTGTGCCCAAGCAGCCAGCCCAGGATGCCAGTCCCCTCTGGGGAGCACCCAGCCATGCTCCTAACCCCTTGGCTCATGAGCATCACTGCCTCCAGGCCCCATGCTGCCGCCAACAGAGCCTGGCTGAGTCCACATGCTGGGTCTGCTTGCCCAGTGTGTGCAGCCATGCCCCAGGCACTGTCAGGGCTGCAATGACTGCTCTCCCTCCAGGCTGTGGCACAGGCTCCAGCACCTGGGTTGCCCTGGCTAGAACCTGCAAAGGCCTGAGACACTTCTGAATCTACACCAGAGGAGCAAACATGCCAGCAGAGTGGGATGCCATGGGGCTGATCATGGTGACGATTCCAGCAGTGCCATGTGCTGCCAGCTGAGGGTAACACCGGTGCAAGATGGGGCAGTGCCACTGCTGAGCTGCCCCACTCAGCCCTCAGACTGCCCCTTCCCCCTACCAAGGACACAGTGAATGCCTGGGAGCATGGCAGAGCCACCCCTGCCCCTCCATGGGCCGGCACTCAGTATGGGCCACAGTGCTGCCAGGCAGGGTCTCAGCCTCCCCAGGGCACAGCACCCAGCTCCACGCTGCCCCCAGCCCTCCACTGTGCCCACACTAGGCTGTGCCCTGCCACCGCACTGAAGCTCTGGGGGTATTTATAGGCATTTCTAGTGCCCAGCTCTGCAGATTCAATTCCTCTTGTGCCTCTCGCTGTGCTGCAGGGATGGAAGGTGGCTGGCTGCCTCTGGGAGCCCTGTACTCCCTTTCTCCTGCTCCTTCCCCACCCCACAGCTCTTGCCAATGCTTCTCTCCATTATCGCATCACCCTGACCTGCTCCCAGGCAGTGCAGCGTGGCCAGGGCATGTCACTGCCCAAGGAAGAAGACCCCATGCGGTTAGCACACCACACCTTTGGCATCCCGTTCAAACCTGGGGCTGCTCTCCAATGGGATCGGAGCTACAGAGCCCGTTCCCAAACCAAGGACCCTACAGCATTGGCCCCAGGATCTGGAAGAGCCCTGCAGCATGGCAGGGCGATGCCACCCCATGGGACAGCCAGCCCAGCCCCCAGCACCCCAGTGCCCAACACAGGTCCTACCTGGAGCACGGTGCCAGCAGGGCATGGGGCCAGGCTGCTCCCTCGCCTCTGCCATCAGGACTTCTCCATCCACCCCACACCACGCTCTGGCACCCACCGCGGACATGAGGTGCTTCCTCATTTGGGGATTGGTTTCCACGCAATGACTGACAGGCGCTGAGCTCTGCCACAGCCACCAGACATGGTGACAGCCCTGTGACCCTGTGGGAGCCCTGCACCAACCATTGTGGTGCCCACCCCGCACGCTTGCACTGCGGTGCTCTGCACAAGGCTCCTGGGGGATCCCTGCTCCCGAGCCATGAAAAGCCATCGCATGCCCTGCTAGAAAAGTAGTCTTGGGGACACAAATGGGTTGGCTGGCACCCACAGCTCTGGCACCCAGCACCCAGTGTTCTGTCCCCATCTCCTCTCCCCAGTCCTCCCACGGCCCCATGGGCACACACCCTCAGCGCTGCCCATCGCATGGTGTGCGCACACCTCTCTGCTGCTCCTACATCTGTGCCCTGCAAACCCTCACCACCTAGCGTGCACCTGCATCCCGCCAGCATACACATCGCTCACACACAGTGCTCGGCTGTTGTGGGACTGTCACCTTTCATCATCAGGGCTAGCTGCTCTGCACAGCATCCCAGGAAATGCCACATCTGGGACAAAACTCCCACCCACAAGTCTCTGAGCACCCTGCAGGGTGCTGCCCTGCTCCCAGGCTCACAAACCTCTCTCCAGCCGTGCTCAGCAGCCCACACCTGGGCAGACAACGAGCCAGAGCTTGGATGCCATCCCTGACCCCAGCTGGGCTTGGGACCCTCCCCAGGCCCAGCAGTGCCCCCATGCAGAGCCGCTGGGCATGGGCAGAACAGGAAGGAATGCTTTCCTGCGATGTAGCGGCTTGCAGTAAGACCCATCCCATTCCCAGGCAGCACCCTGGACCAAATGCAGGCCTTTTCCCCAGGAAAAAAAGACAACTTGGCTGCCCATAGAAATATATTGGTACAGATGGGCGCTGCCGTGCCCTTTGCCATGTCCTGCTCAGCACGAGGTCATGGCATGAAGAGCAGCTGGGCCCACAAAGAGAGGTGCTCAGGCTGCTGCTGTGACACCATTGTGGAGAGGTGCTCCTTGAAAGGGGTTGGTGCAGCTTTCCAGCACCATGTGGGACCTCTTGGGGGAAGGGACACTTGTCAAGTCTCAAATTTGACCCACTTGGAGCTGTCCCACCTCCCAGCACCTGATGCCCACATGGGGCACCTGGGGACAGGAGGCAAAGGGCCAGCAGTGAGGACAGACCCTCTCCCCAGGACATTTCACCTTGATGGGACCTCTGGAGGGAATGAGCCAAGAAGGGATGGCAAGAGACTTCCCACCCCATCCATCCCTGGGGCATGCCACCACCTGCCCTGGCACATCAGAGTGTCCCAGCCCGCTCCCCACCAGCATCTGGTCTTGCATCACCCTGCAGCCATATGGTGCAAGCACCCTTGTTTCCTCTTGCTGAAGGAAGTGGACACCAGCTGTGGAGCTCACAGGGTGCTCACAGAAGCGCAGAGGAGTCTAGAGATGCTGGTGCTGCCCAAGGCCACCAGCTACCAGGAGGGCTGCAGCCACCAACACACACCAGCTCCCACCCTGCAAAGTGTGCCCAGGCCACCGGCTCTGGCATGTTCAAGGGCAGAGCTGGTCCCCGGTGCATCGTGCACCAGCGGTGCCTTGCCCTGGAATATGGGGACACTACACTGCACAGCTGGGATCAGCACATGTCCCAGCTGACTCCACAGTGCTCATGGACACTCATGGCTCAGATCCTGCATGGCAGTGCTGGTGGCAGCCCTATGGGAGGAGGCTGCCATTGCCCACTTCCCAGTGTTCCCCTCGGCCACCCCCTTGCCCCAGCTGGACGCCAGTGCCACATTTGTCTCTGGGCCAGCCTGGAAGGGACAGTGACTTTTCCCCAGGGCATGTAGCATAGCGTCTCAGCTCCGAGCCAGCCCCATGGGCTACTCAGCCTGGGGCTGGCCAGGCAGTGGGGTGAGGAGGGGGATGCAGCAGCAGAGAACCTGCTCTCTGGAGGTTTCCTCTTTCTTGTGGGGGACAATTGTCCTTCCTCTGTCTGCATCCAAAACAAGGTGGTTTGGCACTCCTGGAAAGACCCTATGTTTGTAGAAATCCCCTCCCACAGCTCCTGGCCAGGCCCTTCCTGATCTGCTGTTGCTCTGCCCTGGGTACAGGCAGGCATGCCAAGCCCCTGCCCCGCAGACTGCCACAACACCCTGGTCCATGCATGCTGCTTTTTCCATGCCAGTCAATGTCTGGTGCTTTCTGGCTGCCCCAGCAGTTCCTGGTGCTGCCTGGCCAGCCCTCTGAACTGCCCATTTTGGGCTGCCATGGGGTGCAGACCATGCTGGGCTGTGTGGGATGTGGTACCACATCTTGGCTGGCTCTTACCTGAGATCTCCATATCATCCAGGCTGGGCTGCAGGGATGCCAAGTCCGGCTGTATCATGTCAGCATTCCCAACATATGCTGGAAGAGGGCAGAGCTGCAACATCAGGCCCCAGCCACTGCAACCCCAAGACCCTCCCATGAGGCTTCCTCCCACCACTGCCCTCACACCTGCCTGGCTGCCAGCCCTCCATGGCACCCTGCATTGCTGCACACTGCGTCACTGCACCCTGCGCTGCAGCCGTGCGTGGGCAGCAAAATGGATGCCCACTCTGTGGAGACCCAGGGCCATCCTGTCCCACCACCCTGCCCGCCTCTGGGCACCTCTGCACCTCTGGGACCTCATCCAGTGCCAAAGAACCCCAGGGAAATGCTGATCCTTGGCACAGGCCTTGCCTGGTCCTGCAAGAGCTCCAGGGACCTGGCCAGGCAGGGACAGCAAAGAGTGGCCATGGAAGGCAGGACCTGCCCACTGCTTACCCAGGACTGGCTGCCCTGCCCTGGGGTCTGGTGCAAGGTCCTTCACGGGGCTAGCGCTCCCTGGGCAGCTCAGCCCATCCCACCTGGGGCAGCCTGGGCTGGTCCGTAGGGAGCCACCAGAGGAGGGGTTGCTCCCGCCCTGCCCAAATGGAGTGAGAGCTCTGTTTGGGCAGGGAGGGAGCATCGCCTCCTCCAGTGGCTCCCTGATCTGTTTGGGCAGGGCAGGAGCATCCTCTCCTTGTGCCCCGGCAGGATGGATGCCAGGGGATCCTGTCTGCCCAAAGGACGCAGGCAGCAGCTCTCAGGGGCTAAGCCAAGAGGCAGCAAGATGCTACAGTGCGTGCTGCCCACCTGGACCTCCTCCTCCACATCCTGCTAGAGCATGGTCTGAGGATGGCACCTACCATCCTCGGGAAGTGCCTGGTGGGTGCTGGGTGTCTGTGTCATGGTGAAGAGGGTGTCAGAGATATCCGAGAGGAAGGTGTCCAAGTCGAAGTGCTGCCTACCCCCTGGCTCCTCTTCCTCATCCCCAAGCAGCATGGGCACCACGTTGCAGAAGAGCTGGTTGCACCATTTCTCTGTTGGCCTCCAGACATCCTCATCCTGTGTGAGATGGAGCAAAGGAGCCAGGGGGGCACCTCTCTTGGGTAGGGTCCATGCCTGGCTCCCCAGCTGCTCTCCCTGGCAGCTCCCATGATCTCCACAGCGTTTATCACTCCAAAGCTTCACACCTGGCACATTGGTGCTTCCAGAAGGGTGAATCTGGCATCCCAAGTGCTTGGCATCCCATCCCATTGGGCTCATCACACCCTGGGGCTTTCATCCGCCCTTCTCCCAAGCTGCCCAGCACAGGGGTCCACACTGCCGTCCCCCTTTTCCCCCCTCCCCACCCTTCCCAGCGGACTCACCTGCTTTGGACTGGAGAGCTCTCCCTCCCGGGTGGACTTTCGGAGCTGGAAGGAGAAGACAGCCTGTGTCACCCCCCGGCCAGGGCGGGCACGGTGCAGGGCAGAGCCAGGGGCAGGGCAGAGGGGGCCAGTGCTCAGGAGGGGGTCCCTGGGGGGCTCAGTGTGGCTGCCATGAGTTCACATCTGCCTTTACTCTACAGTGTCTGGGCTGAGCAGCTGCCGCAGCACTGGGACCAGTGGTGTGTGGCAGTGCGAGGCTGCCAGCACTCAGCCCGCCTGTGTCAACCCTGGCCTTTATCAGTCCCAAGCAAGTGGCCTGGGGAGGAGGCTGGACCACGCTCCACCCTGTGTGGTGGGCAGCCAAGGTCGTGGTGCCAGCATGCCCAAGAGTGGGCACCCAGAGCGACCCAGAGCCACCCAGCCTGCCTGGCAGCACGTGGTGCTGGGGTGAGACATGGCCAGCAAATTCCAGCCCAGCTGGAGCACTGTGGGTGAGCCATGGCTCTGCTTGACCCATCCCAACACGTGTGTTGTGGGTATGCTGCCAAACCCAGCCCTGGATCATGCACCAGGCAGGGCACAGTCAGCCCAGCTCGGGCTGCCGGAGCACACCGCAGCACCACGGGCAACTGGCGATGGGGTCCCCACTGAGCTCCCCTGCACCGGCACCATGGCAGCAGCCAGCATCCCCCTCCCATGCTGGCAGGAGCCTGCCATGTCCTGCTCCCAGTCAGCTACAGCTCCATCTTGGGCATGCTGATGTCCTGTCCCACTGCTGGCACCACTACAGTACAGGGAACAGCATGGGCCGAGCCACTCACTCGCTTCTTGTAGTAGATCCTCCACTTGTGGTACTCCCTCATCACCACCTCGATGCGGCGTTTCCAGTAGTTGCCTTCCAGCACGACAGCCTGGAGGGAGGCAGGGCAGGGGGTCATGGCTGAGCCCCCCAGCCCCAGCACCCCACAGCCAGGGCTAGTTTCCTTGTGCCACATCACAAATACCTTTCCCAGCTATGAAATACAACAAGCTCTGTCCTCTGCATGTCCTAGCTCCCACCTCTGCCACCCAGACCTGCTCCTGGCTGAGAGAGCTGCAAGGGACCATGGCCTACCTCTGGTTTTCGGTGCTCATCAGCCTCTGACCCCTCCAGTGGGGTGATGAAGCCACACACAGGGTTCTTCCTCCGCTCCACATCTGCACAGGGGAAAACACAGATGGCTTTACCCATGGCTCCATCCCTGTGCTGGGGAGGGTGCCCGTGCACCTGTACATCACTGTCCTGGTGCCAGGCCCGTCCCACCCAGCATCACCTGGCACTCAGCAGACAGAGCGGGTTCTGGCCCCGTACTCACACTGGATGTACCATGCTCTCCAGATAGCGTTGTTGAGACGAATTTTGTCCCGGCAAAGCAGCCGCAGCCCCTTGAAATTCTTCCACTTTGGAGACACCAGCTTCCCACTAAAACACCAAGCAAAGGAGAGGCTGAGGGGCACCATCCCAGAGCCCTACCAGTTCAGGGTCTCCCAAGGGGCCATCTCTTGAGAGATGCCTGGGGCCACCAGCCTGGTGGCAAGTCTAGAGCAGGCACAGCCGTGTGGCTCCGCTGCAGGCTGCTTGCCAAGCACCCATGGGAGCACCCACAGGAGCACCCTGAGCTCCTGTTCACCCTGAGAGCAGCACAGACCTAAACTGTGAGCTTCACAGACCCACACGAGGCTTCTTAAGCCCCTGGGATTAAAGAACAGCACATGGAGGAATTGATTCATTGAGGCTTGAACCCCAGTTCCGAGGAGGGACCCCCGCTGCCCCCAACCAGGACAGCTGCATCCTGCCCTGGGGGACAGGAAGGGAAGTCTCCTACCCAGGCGAGACACCCAGAGACATGTGTTGCTGTGGCTCTTGCCTCATCGCAGCATTTGGGCAGCTATTTCTGACCCTCCTTTTAACGTCAGGCAAGGCTTGGAAAACACTACCTTCAGCTGGGGCCAGACACAGGCAGCGGGGCAGGCAGGGGCAGCCTTCTATGTGGGTCTGGGAAGGCAGGACAACAAGCTGGAGGATGTTAAGGACATTAAAGGATGCTTGCCTGTGCCCCAAGACAGGCAGAGAGTGGGACCAGCCCTGCCCTCAGCCCAGCACTGCCCTGGGCTCTTCTCCGCACCCATCCGTGTAAACCTGCACCCTACGCCCTGGCCCCCAGCCCAAGCTGGGCTCCCTCCTTCCTGTTTCCCAGCTCCCAGCAGCAACCATGTTTGTTCTGCAGCATGTTGTGGTGGTGGTGATGGCCCTAATGGGGCCTGCAGTGCGGGCAGCCACATTTCAGCAATTGTCTTGTTTCCTTCCAGCCAAGGGACATGACCCCCTTGCATGCACCCACCGGGAAGGTCCTGAGGGTCCTGCTGCCCCAGGAGCTCCATGGGGGAGGCTGGAGTGCCTCTGCCTTACTTCGGGGTCCTTTTCACCTCTCCCTGTGAGCGCAGCAGCTGCCCCGGCTCTCCCATCCACCAGCGCATGGCTTTGGGGCAATGCCGGCTGCATGGAGGGGTCCTTTGAGAGCAGGCTGGAGGCTGCATGGCATCCCTCCCTGGGAAGCCCATGGCCCTCCCCAGCCAAGAGTTTGTCCCTTAAAGATCTTGGTGCTGCTTTGGGTCCCATTTATCCTCGGCACATGCAGGGAGGAGGAAAGGTAGCGGCTGGGCTGGGTGTAGGGATGCTGTATCCCCTCGTTGCCAGCATCTCCTCAGGCACACCCCAAGGTGCCATCAGGCCATGTCCCTGAGGAGGTGCTGGGGATGAGAGCAGTGCCGAGCTAATACTTTAAGAAGCCACACACTTGTTCATTCAAGCTTGTGAAACCCTTGGACAAAGACTCTGCCCAATTCTGCATTAACCTGCCTTGAAATCTGCCTCCCACTGCACAGCATGGCACAGCATGGCAAGTGGGGCTCCCTCCCTCAGTGCCTGTGCTGGCTCAGCTCAGAGTTTGGCTTGGAGCTCCGTGCAGCCCAGCGGGCAGGTGGCTTGTTGCAGACAGGGTGCTGTCCTTGACGTTAGAGCCAGGCAGCCCAACCAGTCAGCAGTGCAAGGCAGAGAGACCACGGTGCTGGTCCTGCAAGTCTCTGTGGCCAGAGAGAGCGTGCCGGGGCAGAGGGGAGAGAAGAGTGCTGCTGCCCCATCTCACTGTGGGTGACAAGGATCAGGGACCCCTCTGAATCCAGAGCATGATGCAGGGATGTGTCTGGGAGCGGGTGCTCCCACCTGCAGGGTTGGACAGGGACAGTCTCCCCAGGGCGTCCCAACCCAACCCACTGCCCTAGGGACTGGGGAAGGACCCGTGTCCCCATGGCTCCAGCCCACAGAGAGTTAAGGACTTGGCTACGCACTGGCCACTCTGCTATCACCAGGATTTTGAACTTTCCCCAGCGGCACAAGGCAAACAGTGCAGTGGTGCCAACCAGAGGAGCCAATGGAAGGGATGGGTTTCCTGGGCACATGGCCAGATCCTGCTGGTCAAGGCTACCCAGCCACAGTCCTCACCGGTGCCACCCACCCTGACAGCCAGCTTAAAGGAGCAGCCTGAGGGCCACAGCCCCGCAGCCACAGACGGGCACCTCAGCCATGCACGAGGCTGGTGGGGCTGTGGCCTGGAGGCAGAGGGGAGATGCCTTTGGGCTTTGCCATTAACCACCTTTTTTCCCCATTAACAATCCTTTCAGTTTGGGGGCTTATCAGGCTGATCTTTGTTCCCTTGTTTGCCTTGAAAATGACCCCACCCTTCCCTGAAATTATCTGCCCAGGGAGATGGGTGCAAATCCCATGCTAAGCCGAGATAAAGGTTTGGGATGCCCCAAACTTGAGGTCCTGCTGCCCCATGCTGCTGGAGAAATGGTGACACAGACCCCAGAACTGGCTAAGGGGTTTCTGTGGGATGGGGTGAGGTGGGAGCAGGGCTCAGCCTGAGATCAAATCCAGCGTGGGTCAGCACCAACTCTGTTTCAGCCAGTTGCACCTCGTTTGCTCTGTGATTCATTTAGTCCATCCAGAATTTTAAGGTCTTGTGGTCCCTGGTTTCATGGCATAATGAATGTTTTGCTCTCCATCAACAGCAAGAGGAGGAGGGAGGAATGATCTGGTGAGATGCAGGGCTGCACAAAGAGACGCAGGCAGCAGCAGGAGGGGAACAGCTAAGCTGAGGGTCCTCTGGCAGGTACAAGCCTGCACGGTGTTTCCAAGTGCAGCAGGAGCAGGATCCCCCGTGGGGCTGTCAGAGCCCCCCTTGCTCCCTTGGCTGCTGGGACACAGCTTGGCCCTGGGCTGGCTGAAAGAGGACAGCCTTTCCTGGGAGTCCTAAAAGCTCATGTCCGATTTCTTATAAATTTTGCTAGCAAAGTCATGTTTTTTCTTGAGTTTTTGTTTTAAAATCTAGAGTCTGACAAAGAAAGTTAAATATCTAACCACAATTTTCCTGCAAAGTGCCCCCAAGCAAAAAATGACTGTGTTCAAATCCGACTTCAAATCTCTACTATCTAAATGAGCTTTTTTCTTTACCACGTTGCACTGATGAAAAGGCTGCCATGCCAGCTTGGCTGCTCACCGTGCTGCCTCCTGAGGGAGCGAGCTCTGCCCCGGACGGTGCTGCAGCCTGCACGGGTGCATCTGGGGTAATTCGAGGGCTGTGTTGTTAATAGACTGTAGTGGGGATTAGATAGGGACCTCCTCTGTGTGTTTACTCGCAGATAGGAGTGCCTCTGCCCTTACAGCTCTGCCTCTCAGGCAGCCATTTTCCTCTGTGCAAAGGAAGCATGAAGTGCCCCAGATGAGAAAGGAAGTCATTTACATCCTCTTGCAAATAGTTGTCTGAGAAGCTGGATAGCTGCGAGCCAAGCTAGGTACATGTCCACAACCAGTTATTTGGGGATCTCTGGAGGTATGACCCCACTGTGCATCAGTGTGGGAACAGGCTTACACAACAGTCCAACTCCTCTGCACACTGCTTGGACAGGATCAGCCCCAAATCCTTGGGAAATGACAGAGAAAAGGCATGCAGCTCCGTGCCACTAATGACAGCACAACCACACTGCAATGTGGATGGGTTTAGCCCAAGCAGGAGCCTTTCCCCTCACCACACCCGCTATTGCCCATCGTGCAGATAACTCGTAGCAGAAGCTGCCCAGCCCACCGCAAAGCCCCAAAGGGATCTACCAAGCCAGGACTGCTGTTGGCACCGAGCTCTGCTTCCTTCACCTCCCACTTCCTTCCAGCCAGGGCACAGGCAGTGCCCAGACCATCTTAGGTCTGGACAAGACCAAAACCTCATCAAGTGGTGGAGGTGGACCCAGCAATCGCAGGATGTTGCCACATCGGTGCAAGCCGCTTCCAGCCAGCCTGAGCTAGTGCACAGGGCTGCGGGCAAATGCTGTAGTGAACTGTAGTGAACTGAGGTGAGCGATTTGCCAGGCGGGCAAAGGAAAGTGCAGGCTAATCCTGAGAGGAGGAAACAGGGAGAGGGCAGCTCAGCTTGTGCATCACTCGGGTCTCTGCCTGGGTGCTTTCTGCCCTGTGCATGAGTGTTTAAGGCACTGTGAATTAGAGAATCAATTAGAGAGTATGCAAAGATATAGCAGCAATTCCACTTCTTCTAGGAAAGCCTCAGGGCCTGCTATCAGCTTGCCAGGAGGATGAATTAGTAGGGAATCGGCACGCAAGGATGTAATTGAAGCCTGCCTTTTTTTAAATCACAAGAGGGGCAGAGTTAATACTCCACGTCACTTACCAGTCTGATGTCCCTACCTGCTAAATCTCCCCTCTTGGTATTTGCAGGGGAGAAGAGGAGGTTAATCTACATCGCACTCTGGGAACAGCTACAGGAGGCTTCTTCTGAAGCACAGGATAGACTTGTGCAAGATAAGATGATGAGTGGCTGCAGTTTGCAGTTCCTATCTGCACCCAGTTTTTCTCCCTTCAGGAGGACAGTCCCTCAGGTCAGTCACCCAATGATTCCCCGCAATGGGTCACAGAAAGGTGTGTGAGCCCAGGAGACCTGCAAGGCAGGACACTGGGGAGTCACACTGCGGTGATGAGGAGAAAGAGCTTGCTCAGCTGGGGAGATTGTGCTAAGGCCAAAGTGTGAACGGTTCCTGAAGGAGCTCAGCTCCGCACACTCAGCTTTTTGGGGAAACGTGGAGGTGGCCAAGTGTGCTGCAGGGAAGTCCACCTACAGGAGAAACAACAGTCTAAGGAAGGAATTCAATAAATGCAGCACACTGCAGGAGAATAAGGAGTGGAAGAGAATCATTAAGTCTTTGGCAGGAGAGCTGCTGGAAATGTCCTTGAAAATGGGTACAAAGGGCCTGGGAACAGCTTCATCCCAGCACCAGGAGGAGGTCCTCGGCGGGCAGAGTTGCCTCTCTGAGGGATCTGAAGAAACAAGTTACTGCTAGCAGCAAGCCTTGATGTGGAGAGAGCGCTTCTTTCCCAGCGAGGCACTGATGCACAGTCCAGCCCATTGGGGGATAATAGGTGAGATCCTCCGGGCGATTGCTCAAGCTGAGACAGGACTGCCATAAACACCTGTAAAGTGCCGCAGAGGAATGCTGGAGAGGGGAGGAATTACAGTACTCAAATGACTGTTCAGCTACAGCCATTGAAAAATGATACTGTTTAGAGAGAGTTTAGTGCCTTTGAAATGGTGTAAGCCAGGACAGGGAGGGATGGGTGGCTGCAACACTCACAGCTCAGCCAGCAGGTCAGGAGAAGTGATAGTTCCCCTCTACCCAGCACTGCAAAGGCCAAGGCTGGATATTGTGTCCCGATTGGTTCCCCCGATAAAAGAGGGAGTTTCACAAACTGGAGTGATCCTGGAGGAGGACGTTAAGGTGGTCGGGGAATAATGTACATGACAAAAGAGGAGGGTGAGTGATGGGTTTGTTCAGCTTGAAGAAGAGAAGGTGAAGGGAGGATCTACTTACTGCCTTTAACTACCCAAAGGAGGCTATAGAGGAGATGGAGCCAGACACTTCTCAGACATGCACCGAGACAGGACAAGAGGCAACGGACACAAGCTGGAACAAAGGAAACTCCAATTAAAGCCATGGACAGAACTCTTCCCTCTGAGAGTGGTGCAGCCCTGGGACAGGGTGGATAGGTGGTTGGCTCACCATCCTTGGTCTCCATCCATCAGAGTGATGGCCCTGAGCAACATGATCTGGCTTTGGCGTTAGCCCTGTCTTGCACAGGGGTTGGACTATGAACTCCAGAGGTGCCTCCTAACTGATACCTTTCTGCAGTTTCTGCTTTGTTAGGGAGTTAGTCTACAACATAATTGTGGATGCACTCCTGAAGACTGGAGGACATTTGGCTGGCCACTCCAGCTGAGGCTGTGCTGCACCAACACCCCTTCTGAGGAACCTGGCTGGGAGGGAGGGTGTGAAATGGCAGATGATGCAGAGAAGTATCAAGTCAGATAAAAGTAAAAGTAGAGGTGTGCCAAGTATCTTTAAATTCCATTTCACCCCTCCAATACCTTCCTCCAACACCTTCCTCCAACTATTGCTTACAAGTCTGTCAAAAATGTATTAGCAAAGCTGCCATGGGTTTCCAAAGGGAGAAAAGAAATGCCTGAACAGAAGCTAGCCAGCAGAGTGGTCAGTTCTAGAGACAGAGTCCAATCCCACCTGCGGAGAGTCATATCCAGCACTGCATCACAGGTCCAGGTTCACCTGAACCCAATCTCTGATCAATGCTTATCATCCTGTTTGTAGGGTGCTGGCAAGCTGCAGAGCATAACACCTGAGGGGTGGAGGGATGAAAAGAACTCCAAGAGAAAAGAACCGAGCATGAAGTTTGGAGAACATCCAATGTCAACATTTTCCTGGTTGGGTCCCATAGCCTGCAGCTACCCTGGCTCCACAGCAGACCAAGAACTGCTCCTATGGGTGCTGAGCAAGACCTAGTCTTGCATGAAGGCAGCAAGGAGACATCCAGGGTGGCCATCAGTAGTGGCACTAATGCTTTGTAGCTGATGTGGATCCTCCTCACTGAGGGCTGCTGTCCAACTGCAGTTATGGTTTGCCATGGTGCTGGGCTTGGGGTTTGTGTGTGCATTATCATGCTCAGTGCAGGAGGGAAACAAGGCCCTGAAAGAGTCCAAGGGGTAGAGAGATCTGGAGTGATGGAGCCCTGTCTCCAGTGTAATGGCCAACCCTGGGTGGCATACAGCTGCTGTGGTCTGCTCCAACTGCCAGAGCACTTGCACCCTTTCCCCACTGCCTGGGGAGCACCAGAGCTCAGGGGCACACAGGGGCTGTTGGTGCATCTCAAGAGTCAAGAGCTTGAGCACGCTGGGGTGGAGCAGTGTCTGTTCCTCCAGCCCCAAGCTGCAAGGATCAGAGTATGGCAAGCATGGGGCTGGGAGAGCAAAAGAGAGTGAGGCCATCAATGCCTCAGTGTCCCCTGTGCATGGCACTCAGGGGTGACTTACTTGCCTGACCAGGAAGCATGACCCTCAGCTGGGTCACCCCATGCTGAAGCTCAGTGTGCTCCTGCAGAGTGCCAGCTTCACCAGCACCTTGGAGGAGAACTGTGCCACATCAGCTCTGAGCAAACCATGCGATCTGGGATGTGGCGATGGGCCAAATGTACACAGCTATGTGGCAACTAGTACCCTTGGAGTGCTGTCCCAGTGCCTGCTATCACTGGGGGTGCTCTGGCAGTGACCACATATTCCATCACCTTGAGCACTCAAGGACTTCAAGGCATACCTGAGATGTCAGCAACTGAATGAGACCGTGCATGGAACAAGGCAATGGGCAGCTCTTCAAGGCTGTTTTGCTGAGGTTTTGTTTTCATGTGGCATCAGTAGGACATCATCATTCCAGGTTTGCGCCTGGACACTTTGGGAAAGCTGTGCAAAGAGTTTTGTACTGATGCCAGTAGAGCAAGTCACCCTGATACCATGCTTGAGAGAACTCAAAACCCTGGGACCTTGACAAAAGAGGAGAGCTGCCTCCAAGAATGTGGACCAAGGCACTAAGAGACATGCAGGCTCTCCTGTTCTCACCGAGGAGCTGTGGGATGAGCAGGTCCCTAGCGTCCTGGACTTGGGTGATTTGTGTGGCTGGGGGAACGATGCAGTTACCCATCTGATTTTGCAGGAGAGATGCAGGGAAGCTTTCAGGAGGCCCTGGACAAAGCCCCGTGCAGCCATCCAGCCCCTAGTGGTGCTGCATGTCCTGGAATAACCTCGGGACATGTGGGCAGAGTCAAGGACAGGAAAGCAGGACTCCTGCTCTGGCCTGGATTGCCAAAAACTGAGTGCTGGCTGCCCACAGGGTTATTACTGCTGTACAGATTGTGGAGGGTCTGGCCATGAGGGTGCTACAGCTGGATGCAATGACTCCAGAACTCATGGGAAGATGGAGGAGGGTTAAGATACCTGTGAAGAGAGGAGGAACATTTCATCTGGTTCTATGGCCAGCAACCCAGCATCAGTTCTTTCTCCCTGAAACCTCCCAGGATGGCAGTTTTTGAGCATATCGCCCATCACAACGCAATGGAGAAGAGGAGGATGTCTGTTGGCAGCAAGTTCCTGGATGGGCCATAGGGCTCAGACAGCCTCATACCTTCAAAGAGCTGGGGGGGGGGTCTGAGACGCGTGTCAGCGAGAGGGCTCTGGGACTCACCTGTACTCCAGGCTCATGCACTCGAAGAGCCGGGTGAGGGTCGGGTCAATGCTCCGGGGATCAGCCAGCTCAGGCTCGGTGCGGTGGTGGCGCCGGCGGGGCAGTGAGTCGCTGTGTGGGGACGACACCATGAAGTGGCCACTGTGGATGACCCGGGAGGCGTTCTGCGCCCCAGCACCAGGTGCTGTGCCACCCACGGCCGTGTCCTCGGAGTCCGAGTCGGAGTCGGAGACGGGGCATGGCCCAACCGGGGGCTCCGGGAAGGGACCCGGGAGCCCCCCCTGAGCTCCTGCCATCGCCCAGCGCCTGCTGGGGAGCCCTTATCAGCCTGCCCCAGCGCTGTGGTTCACATCCTGGTTGTGCCAGAGCCCTATGGGTGCTGTGTTAGCATCGAGCACATGCCATTGGGCTCCCCGGCACAGGACACCCACACCACACCTCCTCCTTGGCGCCGCTTGCCCCACCCTGGACCACGCTGTCTCCTCCACGCTCCAAGGTTCAGCTTTCAGTTTGCCAGGGTGGCTCGCTGTCAGCCCTGTTTATATTGGTGGTGGCTGATCCCGCCCATGGTGCACCGTCAGCCAGGACACAGCACCCTGCCACTAGCCACGGGAACTTCAGCTCCACGCCGCCGTCCTGCTCTTGCAACACACCTGACAGCCCTGGCTTTTATTTCCCCTGCAACCCCGGGGAGGAGCAGCTGCGGGTCCCCTGTCCCCCCCTTCACCAGGGGCCACGGGTTTGCTGGCAGTCAGGTCTGTTTACCCCGGGGTTAATTGCTGCTCCCAGCATGCTGGCAGGGAGAGGAGCAGGCGGTATTTACCTAGTGCCTCTGGCCTAATGTATCTCCCTGCACTTCCAAGGAAACAAATACAGATTAAGGGACACAAACAGGCAAAATTATAGCAACAGGCACCCAGCTCAGCACAAAGCACGCCGAGTCACTGAGCCGTGCATCAAGCTGAGAAACAGCCCAGGCAAAAGCCTGCTCCGAGATGTGACCCAGCAGGAGAGGCGATGCAAACGCTGAATGCAAGAGAGGACAACGATGAGCTCAGGCATGGTGGGATTCACACAACTTGCAGTCATGCAGTCCTTAAACTGGATTACATTCACCTTCGAGGTGTCCTGAGAGATGCAGGCAGGCAGGGCTTGATGCACCAGCCCCATCCCCATCTCTTGCCAGGGCTTAGCATGTGCCATGCCAGCCAGACCTGTGTCACAAGCATCTCCTCACTAACCAGAGCCACAGAGGGACAAAATGGATATAATTTCAGGCTTAAATCGCTTTTTTTCTCTCTAGTTTCTGGCCTTTTTTTCCCCAGCTCCACAGCCTGGCACAAGCACACATGCCTGGAGAGCACCCAGGCGCAGCTTTTAGGCACCTCTGATGAAAACATGTGATAAACAGTGGCATAAAGCTAACATAGATGGCCGCAGGCATCTGAACTTTAATCCAGCTTGCAGGTGGAGCAGAGCACCCTCCGAAGCACACAGGTGGGTCCTGCAGGTGTTCCAGAGGAGTGAGCAGCCATCCAGGGTATTTTTCAGACCTGGAGGAATATGTACAAATAGCTGTTTTGCGTAGTTTTCACACTGATTGGTGCAAACCTCACTTAGGAACTATTTCTTTGTTTTTCAGCCACATTTGCATTGCTCTGTGGCTCTCTTTTCCTCCTCTGTGATTCATTATAACCACGTCGGCCTGTCCCAAGCTGCCTGTCAAGATGCTGAAGAGAGAAGCAATTTTAAAAGTACAGTCTGCAGACATTTTAAAGCAATAATGGGAATGTAGGTGTCCTGGGAAACTAAGAATTAGGTAAGCCACAAGAGAAACAAAGATATTGGAGATATGCAGGCTTTCTGGGAGTGCTCCTCTGTGCAGGGCCACGCTGCACAAAAGGGAATTTCCAGGTTTTTGCCCAGGAGCATTTGCCATCTGTTCACCAGCTGCAGGCAGACTTCGGTCCTCTGGGACAACATATGTCTGAGGGAAGCAGAGAAATACACCAGTGAGGCTTTTAGGGACATCATAACTCCCTCATCTCCAGTCCAGCAGCTCTTGTGCTGCAGAGTAGGGAAATCTCGTGGGCAAAGGGCACCCAGCCTGGGGGAAGTGGTGACAGATCCCACAGACGAACCTTCCCCGGCAGACAGTGGACCAGAGCAGGGGTCCCACACAGGAACAGGCAGGCTGCAGTGCTGAGGGATTTTGTAACTGGCTGTTTGGATCCTAAAGTGCATGATGCCAGCTACAGCCATATGGATGCAACACAGTCTTGGAGAGAGTGCACCAAGGGAGTTTTGGTCCTCAGTGCAATGCAAGGTGGATGTCCCAAAGGTGTCCCAAAACATGCACTGTCACTTGGGAGGTTAGAGATCAATTCTCCAAAATGATCCCAGCACCATACACAGAGGCAGAGGGAAACAGCCCCTGTGTCTGGGAGGAGAACAGTGTTGGGACAGAGAGGTCAGATTTATTAGTAGCTGAAGAAACTGGGAGTCGATGGGATCTGCATAAGCACGGGTATCTCCGTTTGACCCAGACAGAGCTGGGATACTAGTGTGTGCATTCACAACAGTGATGGATGGGGATGGGTTGGACTCAAACCTGAAGGGTATTCAACAGATGCAGAGGAGCACACAGCTCCCAGCTTAGTCCCTCAAGATAGGGATCCTTTTAAGTCCTAAAAATTCAAAATCCTAAAAAAAAGGACTAGAACTGAAACTGCTAGCATTGCTACCAGGAATAAGGTAGAGAGGAGAAATATGTTGTGAAAGCTTTATTATCAAGCAAGCAGCAAAGTTGGTGGCCTGAATATGTCATGTTCAGAGAGACCAGAGAAACTGTATGGGTAGAAACAGTGGGAAACATCCACTTAGAACTTGTTAAAAGGAGGTCAAAAGGAGCAGGCAAAAGGGTAAAATGCAGGGAAGGCATTTACAGACACTGTGGTGAAGGTTTGGAATAAATATAATCAACTTACATGCAGCCAGACATTGAGAGGGTCAAAAGAGCCAGCAGGGACACCAAACAGAGCAGATGAGACTTTTGGTTGCCATTCAGAAGGTGGAAATCACATTCAAAGAACAAGAAAAATAGAAAGCATTATGAATTTCAGCAGGTGGAATGTAAAACCACAAAAGGCGAGCCAAAAGTAATTTTGCTGTGCAATTTGAGAAAGACAAAAACTAATATTAAAACCTCATTCACAGCTGTCAGAAGTGAAAGTCTGCCAGAGCATCTGTAGGCTCTGTAGAAGATGCACCAGGGATGCTGAGGGCAAGGAGGGCAGAGGGAGGAGCACTGCATGAGTTCCTCGTGGTGCTGGTCATGGGGAGCCTGCTGTGCTGAGGCTGCGGTGCCACAGGAGCAATGGTGCAAAGCGTTTCCACCTCCAAGCCCTTGTGGGGTTGATGGCAGGAATTAAAATTGAGAAGTCAGCACAAAGAAGCCGCAGACCTCATCATCCATCAGATGAATAGTTCCAGACCTCCAGGACCAGAGACTGTCACCCGGGAGCCCTCACCAAACTCCACCAGGACATTTCTGATCTGCTGACAGCATGCCTGTGACTTGTTACTTGCCTACCAAGGCAATGGAGGTAGCATAGATGGTGTCCATTTTTTAAAGGTTCAGTCACTCATCTAAGGATCTCCAGATTTAGAGGTCTCGTTTCTGCACCTAGCAAAGTGGTAGAAATTGTAATAAACATGGAATTCATGGGAACTCATGGATAAATACAATAACTTGAGAAAGACTCAATATAGCTTTTTAGAGGAAAGTCATGGCTCAGAAATCTGTTGCAGTTGTTGGAAGGAGATGTGGACGACAGTGATCTGATCAATATAATGTAATCCAAAAAAAGCTTTTAAGAAGATCTATCATAGAGTTTTCAAAGACACTGAGCTATAACAGATCAATAGCTTGCAAAGCTGGGAAGCAAAGATAACACTAATTGGTAAATTTTCACAATCGCCTGTTGGATGCTACAAGTATCTGTACTGGGGCTGGATTTTTCAGCATATCCATAAGTGATGGAGAAAAGGCAGTAAATAGCATGGTGACAATGTTTTCTGGTGGAGAAAATAGTTCAGAACAGTCATATCTAAAGGTGGCTGCAGAAAGCTGCAGAAGGATGTCAGGCTGCAGAGTGAGTGGGTGATAAAGTGGCAAATGAAATTCAATGTTGATAAGGATAAAGTGAAGTACATCCCTAACTGTATGCAGTGGTGGACTCTAAATGAGCTATTACTGTTCAAGAGGCCAATCTGAGGGTAACTGTAGGCAATTCAATTGAAAACATCAGCTAAAGGTTCAGGAGCAATCAAAAAGTAAAGAGGCTTTAGAAATGGCAAGGAAAGGAATGGGCTTTCAGCAGAAAACATCACTTGCCACTGTATAAACCAGAGGGTGCTCACGGCTGTGTACAGTTTTGGTGCCTGGCTCAGAAAAGATGTAGAAGAACTGGAAAAGTCACAGAGGTGAGGAAACTGGGTAATCAGAGGTGGGAATGGCATCCCTGCAGGAAAAGGCTGAATAGATCAGGACTGCCCATGTTAGAAAAGAGATGAAAGCAGATGAAATTCCTGTAGGTAGGTTCCATCCCAGACACCAAATGGTGGCCAACAGAGAGGAATGGATCAATGCTAAAGGATTGGACTGCAGGATGGTGGTACATGAAACATGGATGCAGTCCAACCAGCAGTGCCTGCAGTGTTTCTTGCTTTGCAGGGGTGGGTGAAGGAGACGATGCCATGCTGGTGGTCTTGCCAGATTTCCCATGGGGTCACTGGCTCTTCTTTATCATGGCAGTTGAAAAATGGAGGAAGAGACTGAAATCTCTTGTCATGGGCTCATGGTACCCACTTCTGTCTGGAACAGAGGCTCTTCACCAGGAGCTGGCATGGCCATCTGTCGTGGCTTAACCCCAGCCAGCAGCTAAGCACCATGCAGCCGCTCACTCACTTCCCCCCACCCAGTGGGAATGGGGGAGAGAATCGGAAAAAAAAAGTAAAACTTGTGGGTTGAGATAAGAACAGTTTAATAGAACAGAAAAGAAGAAACTAATAATGATAATAATAACAATACTAAAATGCCACTAATAATAATAATACAAGGATAGGAATATACAAGTGATGCACAATGCAATTGCTCACCACTTGCTGACTGATGCCCAGTTAGTTCCTGAGCAGCGATTCACCCCAGCCCCACTCCCCCCAGTTTATATACTAGGCATGACATCCCATGGTATGGAATACCCCTTTGGCCAGTTTGGGTCAGGTGTGCTGGCTGCGTCCCCTCCTAACTCCTTGTGCCCCTCCCTCCAGCCTTTTGCTGGCTGGGCATGAGAAGCTGAAAAATCCTTGACTTAGTGTAAATACTACTTAGCAACAACTGAAAACATCAGTGTGTTATCAACATTCTTCTCATACTGAATCCAAGACTTATCACTATACCAGCTACTAGAAAGAAAATTAACTCTATCCCAGCCGAAACCAGGACACCATCCCTTAATTTCTAGGGACACCCAAGCCCTCCTCAGTGCTGCTGCGTGAGGCCACAGGTGGTGGCAGGAGAGAAATACTAACAAAGGTGTTGTTGAGATGCAGCCGCACCTCAGAGGCTGAGGAGTCCTAAGTGATGGGAAGTTCCAGTGTCACAATGGTATGGTCATCTGCAGTCTTGCTGCAAAAACATTTGTTTGGGAAAGCTGGATCTCCAGACTGCTGCAGCAGAAACCACACACTCCCCAAACAGCTCAGAACCAGATACAGTGTACCTGTTTCTAAGGATTTCAGAGCTCAATTAGTAGATGTTGGAGGAGGTTGAAACAGGAGGTACTGGTGCAGTTTTGCCACCCAGACTGCAGCCTGTTCACTTGGTGCTGTATTACAGGGGTCAGATTTAAGGCTTTAATCTTATGACACATTCCAAAGTCACTGAAGGGTCCAGGTGCCAAGGCAAGCTCTCCTTTGGCGTGGCCAAGTACCAGGTACATGAGAAGGTCATCTCACATGATCTTTGCACATCACCAGAAAGGGCTCCAGGGACAACTTGGGAAACACATGGCTATAGGGTCCAGATAAAGCACAGCATTCCTGCTAGAAACATAGAGCTTGTAATTACGAGCAGTGAAAGTGAAATATGGCCTTAATGAGAACTAGCAGGCAAAGGAGAACAGCTTTGTCAGCATCACTGGTGGGTTTTGCTCTTAAAATGTGAAAATGCATGACTCACCATGGGGATCTGGCCCTGTTTCTGTCTCCAACTGCTGCTGGAAGTGCTCCCTCCTCTGCAAGCAAGGCCAGCTGGGGAGGACTGCCACTTGTCATAGTCTGTGACAGTCCCATTTGTGGCGGTGCTGCCATATCATGCCTACAGTGCATCACTTCTCTGCTTCCTCTGCCTATAAGATGGGGCCAGCCTTTGCTTGCCCTGAGCGTGTAGGTGCCCATGGATCTGTATTTATCGATCTGGGCAGGATTTGACCAGGCTGCTGTGAAATGAAGGGGAAAGACAACCCACAAAAGGAAAATTTAGGAACTGGAAACAGCTCTCTGTTCCGCAGCAGGCAGGCACAAAGAAAACCGAGCAGCCACTTCAGCCACTGCAGGAGGCTGGGTATTCCCACAAGCCCATGATGAGGAGACCCCAGGGATGGAGTCCTTGTGTGCAAGAGCACTATGGCAGACGCAGGCGGACACATGGCATGAGACATCTGCATCACATCATGCTGTGCCTCCCTCTGCTCGGCTGGGTGCCAAGAGCTGGTCTTCACACAGACATCACCTGATGTGGCCTTGAGAGGAACCAGGGCCAAGGGTGCACTTGCAGGGAGGGGAAGTGCCGAGTGGAAGTGGGTCAGATCACAAGGTAATGGCTAAGGGAAAGTAGCAAAAGCTTTTGGGGGAAGGTAGAATATCAGTTTCTTCTCCAAAAGAGATGGTGGCATCCCATATAATTAAATCCTTTGGAAAAGGTTTGGAAACCCTGCTTCAGAGAGAGCTGACTGTGTTCCCTCTGCCTGGAAAGAAATTTTCTGCTGTATATCCATGCAATGAGATTCTTGGTGCTTTCTTCCTCAGATGGCCTTGCTCACACTCTCCCGTGTGTACAGCCTGTGCTGATGGGCTCCCAGCACTCCTTGCAGCAGTAGGACAGAGCAATGAACATGGAAGAGAAAATTGCAGCCTGCAGCTAGACTCCTTAGGCAATATTTCTGGGCTCTCCTTCACACTGGAAGCTGCCTGGCAAACCCTGGGGTGACAGCACCCTCTGGAGACCAGGACAAACGTAAGCAATGAGACTCCACATTTCTCAAATCACTTCTTTTCACGTTGCCTTTGCATTTTAAGTGCATTTCATGATGGTGATCGGTGCTATCTTGCTTGCCCAGAAGGAGGACCCTGCTGAAGAGGGCTAGCTTGCCACACCATGTCTCAGTTACTATGGGACAAGCTGGCTGGGCCTCTCCAGAGAGAGCAGAAGAGACCTTAGGGCGCACAGCAACCTAGAGTTTGTAGAAAAAGCAAGGTATCACTTGACAAAAGTCACGCTGTTTAGAGATAACATGAGGACATGGCACAAAAAGGACTTTTCTGCAACTAGCTAAGGAGACTCACCACAAAGATAGGATACCCGACGGTATCCTCCTTTCCGTTGTGGAAGGGGAACCTGCTGATGGGAACACAGTGCAGGTGGGTGTTGCTGCCTTTCTGCTACCTTCCACCATATCAGCAGTGCACAGCAGGTACACATCCATCGGGTCCTGGAGGGGAGGGCATTAGCAGGGGGGCACTTCAATTACACATCTCCAAACCTCTCTTAAGGCAAGAGTGTTAGCCAAAAAAAGATTTCTAAATGCAACAAGAAATTCCGAAGTTTGACAGCTGAGAAGATTTTATTTAAGTTATTATCATCTCCTACATTGAGTATAGTCTTCGTTCTGAGCTGGCAGCTGCCTCCTCTTGCCTGTCATGCACCACATGACTCACTGCAAAGGGGGCTTGAACAGGAGGTGGTAAAAAAACAGGGAGAAAAATAAAAGGCAGACATGCAGAACCAGTAAAACCATAGTGTAAAAAAATCTTACAGAAGCATAACAAGGTAATAAAAGATTTGTTTCCACCAATTTTTATTTGCTAGCCTATCTTTCTCCATTTATGAGGAAGGCAGCTCTCATCTCACTGAGCCAAAGACACTCTCAAATTCACGTGCTGTTGTAGGCATTTTTAGTACATTAGTACCACAGTGGCTGGAAGCTGAAATGGATGGCATCTGCTGACATGCTACTTCCCTCAAAGAAAGGAGCATATTGATCCTTTCAAGAAAAATGTAAAGCCATGATTTTTGTGGGAAATGTTGTTTTGCATTGGTGGGCTAATGATCAATGATGGAATCGGTGTGTCCATAGGCTTGACCCTGGCAGAGATGATAGATCCTGCTTGAAGACTTCTGCATTTTCTGAGCTGTAATGTTGACTCCTGATGTAAATCAATGCAAATGTTGGTCTGTTCACTTATCTGCTGATACCTCATACCAGAGCTCTTCTGAGCCCTTCCCATGCTCCCTCACTTTGCTCAGATCTGAGTCTATCCTTCACAAATGAGACCTCTCACGCACAGTCTTAAAATCCCTAAAGACATAAAATATCTCACATATATCACCTTTCCTGGGATGTGTTAGTTATACAGGAACTGTCCTAAGCCTGCAGCCTTTCTTTGTTAAGCCTGACTCTGTTAACCCTGCAGCTTTTTGTGTGCTTCAGCTCTTGGAAAGACCAGGCAGTGTTTTGGGTGTGCTGTTAGAAAGTCTAGGCACAGGAACAAGGGATCATGCAGATGTTTTGGAGGGCAGGCTGCTTCCCTTGCTCACCTTGGGCTTGAGGGCTTCCAGGTCACATTCCCCTGCCAGGGGAACATTAGGGCACCAATGGACTCATCCTGCTTCCCATCTCTGCAGGTCATGACTGTGGAAGTGACCCTGCGGTAAGCAAAAGGGTCAGTGCAGCAGTGCCTGCCTGCAAACCATGACACTGGCTGATACAGCAGCAAAATCCCCTGCCTGTGAGGAGTAGTCCTGCGGATGCCAGAGGGTTGGACTGAAGGAGCCAGGAGGTCTTTTCACAAGGCAATTTTATGGCACTTTTTGAAATCTCTTTTCAGTTTCAAAACAGCAAAGGAAGGATAGTGCCTTCCCTCCATGCTGTCATCTCTTGGAAGGCATCGTGGCTCTGGCTCAGGAGATGGACTCCCCATGGCGCTTAGGGATGTGAGTTGCATGGACAACAAAACCTAAAACTTACTCTTGCTGAGAAAAGTGAAAACGTTTTGACATTTCCTATGCTTACACAAAACTATTGTGAGGCAGAAGTCTGCATGCAGTGTTCCAAGTTTTATTTATGCATTGCTTTTGCCCTGCAGTCCCAAATGCCTGTCCTACAGGAAAGCTGAGCTTCAGTGGTGGAAACCTTCTAGCACATTAACCTCTGTGAGCACTTCAAAGATTTGAAATAGACTGTTACAATTAATACTGTTTTTTGAATACAGATTTATTTGAATATTTAACTATTAAGCCTGAAATGTAGAAAGTACAGAGTGGGAATTTGACTGTGCACATTAATATCTTGAGCAAGATCTTCAGCAAGTGAAAATTAGGTAGTTTGCCTGAAGTTAAGGATGTAAATTAACTTACAAAGCCATACATGTCCACTGGGTTGGCTGTTTCACATTTTATATGAAGCACACTACAGATCTGGAAACTCCAGATTTTGCAAGAGACTGTTCTGATTATTAACATAATTAAAATGATCTTACTCTGAACAAAAGGATAAAGGCACAGTTGAGGAGTAGAGGGAATCTACAGGAGAGAGAAGAAGTGGAAAATGCCTTATTTTCTTCAGTAGGTAGGATATGGCCAACCTCAACAAAGACCCCCTAGGACACTGGGTTTGGCCATGACATGTTTTGCCTTTTTCCATCTCTTTGCAGAGACAGAGTTAGCCTCAGGTTGGACAGAAAGGAAATGAAAATGCAACTAGCAGTAGGAAGCTGGTTTGATGAGGATGGCAGAAGCTTTGCAGTTCCCATTACACAGGCTGCCCCACGTTATGGCCCCCTTGACATTCAGCCGTACAGAATAACACGCCGAGTACCACCACCCACGCCCATAGCTGGAGGCACAGTTCCCACTGTAAGTGTCCTGATCCAGATCTTTAGTGGAGAACTTCATGTTGTCGTGCACAGTGGAAGCACTGTTTGTGGTCATGGCGTCCCCTGCCAACCCAGAGTACGTTCCCAGCCTCAGCCGGTAGCCACGGGACTCATCTTCCAGGCTGAAGAGGTTGTAGTCTGCAAACTTGGTGTTGTTTGCAGCATCCCAGATGACAAACCTGACCTGGTAGATCTTCTGTCTGGAGATCTGATGGATGTACTCAGTGCCCAGCCAGTACTCGGTGTGCAGGTTCCCAAAGCCGTACTTGTAGGTGCTCCAGGACTCAGCCCAGGTGATCTCTGTGCTCTGCCGGTTCCTCTGGATGACCGTCCAGCCCCCGTCTGTCACATTCATTTCGCAGTACACCACGATGGGGTGCAGCCCTGTGGGCTGGATGACGTAGATGCCACTGGGGCTGCCAGCAGAGACCTCACTGCAGTCCTTGGGCCAGCCTGGGGCAGGAGAGAGGGTGATTTAACAAGACCCTGTGCAACAAGACCAAGGGGCAGCCCATAGTCCTCCCATGGCTGGTTCTGCAAGACCAAGACATTAATGAGACCTGGATTGCCTGAGGAGCACAGATCATGCAAATGTCATCCTCACCTGAGCACACAACATTTGCGTCCTCACTGTGCCTGCAGTTGTGCTCTCCCCAAGCCTGCAGTGAGCACTCAGTGAGGAGCTTCTTGTCCCCATTGCAGTTAACGTTGTCCAGCCAGATAGTCCCAGATGCACTCCCAAAATAAGCATTGCCTGGGGCTGATACTGCCTCTCCGCAGCCGAGCTGCCTACACACCACAGAGGCATCTCTCATGTCCCAGCTGTCATCACACACCGTTCCCCACTCATTGCGGTACCAAACCTCCACCCATCCAGAGCACTTTTTGGAGCCATTCACTAGCCGGAGCTGACCTGGAATATGGAAAACGACAGAAGAGAGGAGATTTGGAAATGGGGCGACGACACCAAAGAAAGCTGGAGCCCAGATCAGGAGGTACTTTCTGGCTCAAGAAGTGGAATCCAGGCAGTAAGATGTAAGGCCTTTACACCTCTGATCCTGCTCCTGGCCAGGGAAGGAGCCTTTGTCTTCTAAAGTCTCCATTTCCAACTATTTTTGGTGTGTTGTGGCCCCAGAGACTGGGCACAGGTTTGCCATGTGTTCCCTCAGTCATGTGGACATCAGCTGTCCTCTTCCACCACTGCAGGAGCTGTGTTTCACCCTCCTGGGATGGTGAGTACCCCAGGAGCAAGGCTGAGGGTGAGACAGGGAATGGTGCAGTCTGGTGAAGTACCCTCAGACAAGGGTATTTCAGAGGAGAAGAACACTTTTCTAGTTCTTAGCCATGGGACAAGTGAAATAATAGCTGGAGATGCTGGTGGCAGGAGAATCCTTCCTTTCTTCTGTATCCTTCTCACTGACTGTCCCTACCATCCTCCAGCGCAGCAGGGCATGTGTGGGGAGGGACAGCCTTGGCTTCAGGAGGGTATCATCAGAGCAAACCCTCTGCACTTCTCCACACCTACATGTGAGCAGAAAGGCCTGTGACTGCAAGGTCCTGCGTTTGCACCCACCCGACGTTTGAGGAAGGGCAGGCGACTTGTGCTGGGGCATGTATCTGTCTTGAGGGATGCTGGGGCTCTGCTGACACCTCGGGGGGAGCACCAGGTTGGAAGATGCCCTGCCCAACATCCTGCTCTGGGGTGGTCCTAGCTGTGTCCTGCTGGCACAGATGGAGACCTTCCATGTACCTACCATTCACTAATGTGTTCAGAGGAGACACAGTGTTACTCGAGACAGATTGATTGAAGAGGGACAGGCTTTGGATGCTCCTAGTGAGATGTGGGGCAGGCAGGGCCAACACACAGACAAGGAGCAGGAGGGGAGCGCCCTGGACAGCTGGAGGAGGAAGGGACAAGATGAGAGTCAAACAGAGCATCACACTGTCAGAGTAAAACATGCAATGGGGAACGAGCTGCAGTGAGGTGAAACAGCTGCAAGTAACCCCAAACCTGTGAGGATGGCACAGCGTTGCCTTTCTGACAGAATTTGTAGCCGGGCTCCTTCTTGTCCCCAAGCTTCATGCCAGAGCCCAAGCTGCCCAGGAAATTTGGGGAGCAAAATCAAGCAATCACAAGAGAGTTCTTTGCAGATCAGAAGAAACGTGACCAAAGTGTTTATCTTTAAGCACAAATTTTAACAGAAACCTTGTGGAATATTTTCTGCCCCTCCAGCTCACTAAACAGCTAGATGGTATTTCTTCACTTTCCACTACACTCTGGAAAATCCAAATAAAATACCCAAGTTGTACTAAAAAATAATAATGTTATTCAACTTAATTATAATAATAGTTATCCCGAGATTAAAATCTGAACATTCTTTTAAAGATGGCACCACAGCTGCACCTCTGGGGGTTACAGCAGTGTTAGACTGGGAAACATATGGAAAGGGACGACTTTTCCAATGGTGCCTCTGTTTTGGATACCCCACAATGATGGACCCTTGATAGCAGTTGGAAACTTACGCTGTTCATACACCAGTAAATTAAATCTTACGTTTTTAACACATTTACACTTAGATTTATGACTGCTGGGCTAGAACTAAAGCGCGGTCACTATCTGCTACACATGAACCCACCCTGTCTTCTGAACCTGTCCCTGCTCTGCCAGGACAGAGGGGTACTCCGAGGATATGAGTTGCTGTGATGTTTTAATTTGCTCAACACATTCTTTGTCCCCACTGACCCATTTGCATAGGGAAAGGCCACTCTGACCTTCCCTCCATAGGTTTTGCCCTCCTGCTCCTAAGCACAGCGCTCATTTCAGCAGCCTGGGTAGACCCTGTTTGCAGAGACCTGCCCTCACTCTGCCTGGATGCTGAGCCTCGCTGAAGCTCTTCCCGATGTGCTCGCAGCAATGCGAGTTGTGGAAAGGCCTTGTCCCTCCAGCCAGAGCGGTGCAGTGACTGGGTCTGCAGGACAGCCAGCAGGTTTGCACCCCTTGAGTATGACCCAGGGCTGGCCTGACGCTCCTCTGCTCCCTGCATTCAGGGACAGAGCAGCACACAGGTTCCCTCTTCCCCCAGCTGACCCCTCCTGAGCTCTCCTCTGCCCTGATGCTGCCCAGGGGAGCTGCTGGGCTGGGCTGAGGGCAGACCCAGGGACTCGCACGACCCTCTCAAGCCTTCTCCCTTGCCCTGGGAGAAGCAGCATGGACCTTGACTCTGCCCTGCTTTGTGCCCTGTGTCATCTCCTGTCTCTGCAGTAAGTCCTCCATCCATGGAAGCAAATGGATGGCTCTGCCAGGGAGGAGGTTCTCAACACCCCCCTCCACCAGCACTGCTTCTGAAGGTCCATGGGCCAGGGAACCCACCCTGCCCTGCTCCCCCATGCTCACACTCACCCATGCCAACTCCACGGGGACACTTGCCAGTCCAGAAAGTTACTGTACATATGCTTTGAGTCACGAGATTTATAGCTCTGCCGTGCCAGGGGAGTAGTGGGGCTGATACTGCTGCTGCTGCTAGTCCCATCCCCTTCTCGTCCCAGGGTGTGTTAATGAGCTGCCAGCAATAGGGCTGTAACCCTATCCCCTCACCAGGGATGTTCATCTGCTCTGATAAGAGCCCTTATCAGAACCTGAGCAAATACTGCCCAGGGGCGGAAAAGGCATTCATGCACTTCCCATGTGTCAAGCAGGGCTTTTCCTGGATATGCCACCAACAGGTGTTTGGAGACATTTGCTAAGCTCCTCACACAGCTGAGCAGGATCTGGTGTCCCTCCTGCTGGATGCCTGCCAAGGTGGACAGGAGCTAGATGCAGCAAACCAGCACTGTGGAATACCCCAGGGATGTCCCTGCTTTCTTCTGGAGCAAACACACTGTGTGGATCAATAGCGGTCATAGGTGCTAAGCAGAATGGTGGCAACATCCAGCTTATCACGTCTGGGGCTCATGTCAGGAGCAGAGCTAAAGGGACTGGACCAGTTGAAACATGAGACTATTTCTGTCTGAATCTTGGATGAAAGCAAGTATCACTCCAGGGAGCACCTGGTGCTGGGAAAATCTCCTGCCTCTTCCAACTGAAAGTGCAGAAATTGTGTGGTTCACAGCATGTCCTCTGCACAGGGCAGACACGTGCCGCCAGCCATCACCATGTGAGGCCCCTGCTATCTACAGTACAACCTATGGTGACAAATGACACCTTTTTCCCAAGTGAGCTTTGAGCTATGGTTGCAAAAAAATACTGAAAAAAACATTTTCCAAAGTCTCACATTTGAAAAATGACTGAATAATATCAGCAGCTGCAAAAATCTCATCCACTGAGAGAACTAGAGTTTCAGGACAGAAAGAGCTTTCCCCAGCAAGGCTGGGATGGCTGTGAAGGTGAAACACAAGTTGCATTGCTTGCATGGAGAAGTCCAGGTTACCCCAAGATACTTCCAGAGTTACCCTTGGGCACTAACTTGCAGCTTATCTATTGGAATAGAGCGAACAGGGAGGTAAACAGGATTTAAAAAAAAAATTAGTAAGTGAATCAAGAAAGTAGGAGATTTTTTTCCCCATGTACTCTGCCTGTTACATGATGTTTCAAAAACATTTTCCCTCACAACTCATTTCTGCAGAGATGTGACGCTTGTGCCATTACCTTGGGAGGGATGGGATGTTACCCCATTCCCAGCATTTCTGTTTCATGACAGGTCCATGTAAATGCCACAAGTCAGCCAGAACTGCGGCCATTGGGATGGCCACGAAGCCATGCCAAGCTCAGAGGAGTCCTGTCTGAGAAGTCAGGAGTTTCTACCTGTGAAGTGGGGTATCACCAAGCAGATGATGTTTTTTCAGAGCTCTGAACAGACACCATGGACCCAGGACCGTCAATCACTGCTGGGGTGGACCCACACTTGCAGACCTCCCCTGCACCTCCTGACTGCAGAGCCCACCCAGATGAGGCTGAAGCAGTGTCGTGGCAGTGCGGAGCTGCCCTGATGCTGATAAAAAGCACCCCCAGCAGCCACAGCCCCCCCGACCCTCCTGGGGCACAGGCCTGGAGCAGGGGCAGCCTCAGGCAGCGAGCAGGCAAGAGGCAGCTCCCACCACTACAGGGATGCCCTCATGTCAGCATGGGCTTATTGAACAGCCGCTGCCTGCTACTAGCAAGCTGTTCTCCACCGGTTTTATGGACATTTGTTACTAAGCAGACATTTCTACCTCCCCCTCCTTGACTTTTTCCTTATTTGCCTCTGGAGCATCTGCAAGATGAGAAAAGTTTGTCTCCCAGCTGTGAGGTATGAATGGTGCTTTCTTTTCCCAGAATAAATTTCAAAGCACATCCTGAGTAAAGAAAACACTAATATCTATGCTGTCATATACCTGTGCACACACATAAAATTTTACTGCAATGAATGTGTTACTTTCGGTGCCTATTTCCATCATTATAACCTAGAATTAAGTCTGTGTAAAGCAAATATTAATGTATTGGGAGGGTTGAACTCAAAGATCTAATATGTGGATGAGGGAAAGACTGTGGATGTTGTTTACCTGCACTTTAGTAAAGCCTTTGGTACCACCTCCCACAGCATTCTCCTGGAGAAACTGGCTGCTCATGGCTTGGAGAGGTGTACTCTTCGCTGGGTAAAAAAACTGGCTGGCTGGCCGAGCCCAGAGAGTTGTGGTGAACGGAGTCAAATCCGGTTGGTGGCGGGTCACAAGCGGTGCTCCCCAGGGCTCAGTATTGGGGCCAGTTCTGTTTAATATCTTTATCAATGATCTGGACTAGGGGATCGAGCGCACCCTCAGTAAGTTTGCGGATGACAGCAAGTTGGGCAGGAGTGTTGATCTGCTCGAGGGTAGGAAGGCTCTACAGAGGGATCTGGACAGGCTGGATCGATGGGCCGAGGCCAGTTGTATGCGATTCAACAAGGCCAAGTGCCAGGTCCTGCCCTTCGGTCACAACAACCCCATACAACGCTACAGGCTTGGGGGAGAGTGGCTGGAAAGCTGCCTGGTGGAAAAGGACCTAGGGGTGCTGGTCAACAGCCAGCTGAATATGAGCCAGCAGTGTGCCCAGCCAGCAACTAAGCACCACGCAGCCACTGACTCACTTCCCCCCCACCCAGTGGGATGGGGGAGAGAATCGGGAAAAAAAAGTAAAACTTGTGGGCTGATATAAGAACAGAAAGGAAGAAACTAATAATGATAATGATAACAATATAATAATAATAATAATAAAAGAATTGGAAAATACAAAACAAGGGATGCACAATGCAATTGCTCACCACTTGCTGACCAATGCCCAGTTAGTTCCCAAGTAGCAATTCCCCTCAGCCCCACTCCCCCCAGTTTATATACTAGGTGTGATGTCACATGGCATGGAATACCCCTTTGGCCAGTTTGGGTCAGGTGTGCTGGCTGTGTCCCCTCTCAACTCCTTGTGCCCCTCCAGCCTTCTTGCTGGCTGGGCAGGAGAAACTGAAAAATCCTCGACTTAGTGTAAACACTACTTAGCAACAACAGAAAACATCAGTGTGTTATCAACATCCTTCTCATACTAAATCCAAAACATAACACTATACCAGCTACTAGACAGAAAATTAACTCTATCCCAGCTGAAACCAGGACAGTGGCCAAGAAGGCCAATGGCATCCTGGCCTGTATCAGAAATAGTGTGGCCAGCAGGACTAGGGCAGTGACCGTCCCTCTGTACTCAGCACTGGTGAGGCTGCACCTCAAATACTGTGTTCAGTTTTGGGCCCCTCACTACAGGAAAGACATTGAGGTGCTGGAGCGTGTCCAGAGAAGAGCAACGAAGCTGGTGAAGGGTCTAGAGCACAAGTCTTATGAGGACCGGCTGAGGGAACTAGGGTTGTTTAGTCTGGAGAAAAGGAGGCTGAGGGGAGACCTTATAGCTCTCTACAACTACCTGAAAGGAGGTTGTAGTGAGGTGGGGGTCAGTCTCTTCTCCCAAGTAACAAGTGATAGGACAAGAGGAAACAGCCTCAAGTTGTGCCAGGGAAGGTTTAGACTGGATATTAAGAAAAATTTCTTCACCAAAAGGGTTGTCAAGCGTTGGAATAGGCCGCCCAGGGAAGTGGTTGAGTCATCATCCGTGGAGGTATTTAAAAGACGTGCACACATCTTTTAAGATGTGTGGCACTCACTTAGGGACATGGCTTAGTGGTGGACTTGGCAGCGTTAGGTTAACAGTCAGAGTTGATGATCTTAAAGGTCTTTTCCAACCTGAATGATTCTATGATTCTATATTGTCCGAATATGGGCAAGAAAGAAATTCTTCTAACAACTGATACACTCTATCTCCATGTTCACTGGGGGAAAGGGGCCTTGGGTTCCCATCTCATTGATGGTTTAAGCCTCATCATGTGAACAAGGCTCCTGCAGCTCATCCCACCCCTCCTGGCTGTGACTGTAGTGCTCTGCAGGGAGGGAAGAAGCACCCAGAGGTGATCAGGGTATGCCACGGGGAGCAATGCTGACACCCACCTGGCAGAAAACCCCACCCTGCAGCCCCAGTGGCAGCTGGGGACAGGAATGGGCAGAGAGACCTTGTGCGAGGTGCTCCTGCTCTGAGCTATGAGACAGAAACATCTCACAGTTGTCAGCAGGCAGAGCCCCTTCCCCATGGCTGTCTGTGGCCAGGGGACCTCCAGGGCTGGTGTCTCATTCCCCTGGGAACCCAGCATGGCACCTTCCCGTGTCTGGGTAGCTCCTCTCTCCCCTTCAGAGCATGTCTTCTGCTTCCCTGTGAGCCCAAAGGACAACATGAGACATAGCAGGTACAATATAACTACATGTCACCTACCTGCAATGTCCTGATTTCATCCTAAATTCTCTCAAGACACAATGTGACCATTGACTGGCACAGGAGTGAAAATAGATATGCATAAGCACTGGACCGGTGTGTAAACTTGTCATTGAGGAAGAAATTACTTTAAAAGGAGGGAATTAATGGCTAGCAAGCGTGGACCAAGAAATATAATCCTCTGAATGGCTTCATGGCTGCTGGCGAGCAGCAGACGTGTTGTACAGCGATGCCATCTGCTGCCTCCAGCCACTGGCAAGCTGAAACCTGGGAGCCCGCTCTGCAAACAGCCGCAGTGGGTTCAGGGATGGAGAGGCATGCTGCTCATTACGTTTTATCTTCCAAAACCTGGACCTTATTGCCACAGATGAACTGATTAGCAAGCTAAGAATGAAATTAAGTGCTTTTATGGTGGTACTTCTGCACTGTTAATTTAAACCACTGTGATGATTTAACACTTGATCTTCCCTGATGGGGAAGGAGATTCCCTGATCTGTCTCGTGGACTCTGCATCCATGAAGTTTCAGCCGAGGGAATGGCTGGGATTGTCAGGAGCCACCTTGCAGGTAGGGCAGGTCATTGCTGATCTCATCACCGCTTTGTGCACTGCAAGTACTGCAAGTCCTCAGAGAAAACAGGCTCGAGGAGTTCACAGTGTGTAGACACAGATATCATGGACAGTCTTTAGCAGAGACAGGTTTGAACATGGCTTTTGAAACATAGCATTGGCACTGGACTGAGTGTGACAAGAGCTGTTCGGGGGAATTTTATTGGAGTTAAAATTAAAAATGTTAGTCAAATTCTCTAATTATAACCCTTTTTCTCCCTTATTCATATCCATATGTAACAGCTGTGCTGAGCTTTGGTACCTTCCTGGTGTCCTCAATACCTGCACATCAGCCATGCTCTCCCCACACGGGGACAAGCCATCCCCTTGGCCAGGTTCATGAGCGTTGCCCCTCGGCACAGCATGCACAAGGTCACTGCAGGGAGACAGGTTCACAGGGACGAAACACAAGGACATTTGAGTTTGCCAGCATTATTGGTAAAATCCAGCTCTCCAGATGAATCCTTCGTATTCCAAACCCAAGGATGGAAGAAATGAGATGATACAGATGTCTTCATATCATCCCAGGGCCATCCTCCAAAGAGGCACTTCTAACACCCTTTTACTTTCAAGCCAGTGAATTTTCATATGCACTCACAGTATGTGTAGCCCCACAGCTATGTGGATGCCAGGTTTTATCAGTTCAGCAGAACATCATTTGCTTTACAGTGCTACAACACTCAGTTACAGCATCCTCTTCCCTCTGCCCATGGATAGGAAATATTTTGAGGTCAAGGCTACTTGTCTCATGAAATACCTTCCCAGGTGTTAGGCAGCAAAGCAAGTTTTCTTTCTATCCTGTCCTAATAATTTGGCTATGGCTACAGGCTTGGCTGGGCTCAGCCAAGCCCCAACTGCAGGAATTACTGCCCTGTCCTGGTTCCCACATGTCAGGAGCCTGCAGGTCCCCTCCAAGCCAGCCCTTGCCTCGGGATGGTTTCAGCAGCACCATGGTCCAACCCCACGGTCCTGCAGTGGCGAGAGGTGGTGGGTGGGCAGGACAGCATGCCAGAAGGAGGCACCATGTCCATTATCTGGGGTCACCAAGCCTCCCCAAAAGGGAAAACTGATTAAACACCAGCTTGACATTGTCTCCTCTTGGCTAATGCTGAGTGCTACAATGAGAGCTGTGTGACTTGGCCCTAGGATGGGTGTCTCCTCGCTCCTCTCAGTTCCCTGGTCATGGAAACACAGTGCATATGGATGAGCTTCTCTGCCCACTCCCCAGCCTATAAAAAATACTTCTTTTAGGCCAGAGCAATTTCTTACCAAGTAGGGATCAGCAAAGAGAGGGGAGAGGACCTTCATCTCAGAGACCCTTGGGTGCCAAAGGAAAGGTGCTATGGTGAGGTGCAAAGGCCACCTCCAGGAGCAGAGGTGGCCACAGCTCCCTACTTCTTGTCCACACGAGTACAAAAGAGGCCCCAGCACCTGCAGGATGCCCCACAGCTGTGACTGACCCCAAGACAGGCTTTCCCCTTGGCGACACCCAGCTGTGAGCAGACACTTCCTGGCCAGGAATTTGGGAGGGCTGGGGTTGAGCTGTTGAGCAGGGTTTGGCTGTTGCACGCTTCTGCGGTGCAGCTGCCTGTGCTGTGGTGCCAGCCCTGAGCCCTTGGCTCAGGAGCTACTGAAGTCTCGTAACGGGGATGGCATTATTGGCTCTGATAGTGAAACAGCAACTGAAAATATGTTAAGTATGTATATTTGTGTCTGGGATGGCCATCTACTGCAGTGTCCCTCAAAACAGTACCTGAGGACTGGCACTTTGGTGTACCAGGGACAGTGCTACCCCCAGCACACACCTGTTCAGAGGGAAGGCTGCTGACAGCCCCTCCTGTGTGAGCAAGACCACCAGCCCAAAAACATGCTCCAGGCTCGCAGGTATGGAGTAAAGCTGGAGCCTTTTGGTCCAGCTCAACAGCTTGCTGATGTTGGAAAGAAACTGGAGTCCAGCTGGTTTAACTTCAGGCTGGAGCCAGAAGTGGAGGGGTGACACTGGCACACCTTGGGGATGCCTTGCCACTAGCAGCAAAGAGAAAGAGTATCTGTAGGTGTCTCCATGGGATCTGCTATGAGCCAGGAGCCAGGCAGCGCTCACTGCCACACTGGGAGAGGGTCAGTGATGCTGATGCTGTTCGGGGACATCCCCTGGCAGCCCTGTGTGAAACGTGGCACATGATGGGGTTGGGGTTTTCCCACAGTTGGACCCCTGTGAGCTTATCAGGTGCTGCTCTGCCCACACCACCAGGATCCTGCCTGCCCGGCAGGGACACGGACATCACCTCACCACCAGGCAGGTGGCTGTCTCCATTGGAAGTGATTGACTGAAATCAGTCAGGGAAAACTGTGACAGAAAGTTTAGCACAGTCTCCTTGGAATATATCAAAGCAGCGTCAGTCATCTAACAGGATAAGTTACGTAAGCTGTGTTGCACAAAGAGGAGTGCTAATGGGATATTGCTTTATGCAGGAGACAGTTTGATGTATCTGGGCCACTGCTAACTAAATCCTCCCTGAAGTCCCCTCTTTGTGGCTCTTCTAGCTCCAGGATTAATCAGCTCTCTCCTTTTTATCTGAAAGACATGAGGCCATCAGCTGCCTGCAGCTCTGAATGTGAAGCACGGTGGGAGCCCATGTTACCCTCCAGGGAGCATCGGTGGGGACAGCACAGTGGCAGCCTCAGCCACCTGCCCAGGGGCTGTGTCCTGCTCACAGGTCCTGCTTTATTTATGGTGGCTGCTGCCTGCACAATGCCCAGAGAGCCAGTGCTGACCCTGGCATTGTGTTGTCCAGTGGGCACTGGGGTGGAGGGCAAGTCCTGATTTTGGTTCCTGACAGCTACCTGGGGTGCAGGGGAGAAGCACATCATGACCACATGCAACCAAAGTCGCATTTAGGATGATAACGCAGGCTCTTCCTGACTTTGGAGCACTTGGGGCAGGGTTGACTTCTGCTAGTCCATGAATCCTCCCCAAAACCAGAAGTCTTCCTTGCAGAGAGTCACAGGGCAGGGGAAAGGAGGAGAAAGAAAAGACTCACAGAAAAGGACTGAAATGCCCTTCTGAAGGAAACCCTCAGCTGGGGTAACAGGCCAAGTGGCCCCAGAAGGTCCCAAATGTCCTCTAATTTTGTGTAGATGAGGCATGAACCAGAGAAAGATGCCCCTTTTTACACCAGTGCACAGTTAAGCAAAGCCCTGCACAGAGACAAGCTCTGAGAGCAGCTGCAGGACTTTCCATCAGCAGAGCAGATTGGGTCCTTGCAATCCCCCTTACTCCTGGGCCTGCATCTCTTTCCATCAAACGCCCATTTCAGCAAGGTGCAACACCCATTTACAAGACCAAGACTCACTGTCCAGCAGGGGTTTCTGCTGCAGCCTGCAGCTTTTGGTGCAAGCATTGAGGGCTCCAGTGTTCACAGGCTCCGAGCTGGGCCAGGGTCCTCAGGCCAAGCTGCAGTCACCCAGAAAAGTGATGGCAGCAGAGCGAGCACCAGCCTGGAAGAGCAGGATGGGGTAACTGGGAGGTCTGAAGGGTCATGGGAGGGATGGGGAAGCTGACTGAGGAACATCATTGCTGAGGGTGTAGGAATACAAGAGGAAACAGTTTTCAAGCGCAGATCCCAAGAAGAGCCGATAGATCAGCAGGATGCTGTGTCCAGGGATCCTGTGTAACTAAAGGTCCATCAAGGGAGGGAGTCAGTGACCCAAAGAAGGGCTTTGCAAACCAGCTGGTCAAATGTCTCCGAGTCAAAGCATGTGTTTGGAAGCTGCCGGGAACATCACCAGTGTGGCATCTCCCCAGGTACCCTCAGGCCAGGCAAGCCAGGGTGCGAGTCCCTGCTCTGCGCTGCCTGGCCGTGAGCCGGACCAGCGGCACGACCAGCCCGGCGAGACCCATGTGTCACCTCTCCCACTGCTCGCCGGCTCCTTGCTCCTCTGGGTCACCAGCTCCTCAAACTCACTCTCCAAACACGCATGTTCCAGACTTGTAAATCTTACGCTTTTGTCTCTGAAGAGAGAAAATCTGAGAACATCCCCAGAGACGCAGCTTTATCTTCTCCCTGTATTCAACTCATTTTCTCAGATAAATCCCCTTAGTTCCACCAGGGTTTAACAGGAGTGGAAGGCTGTTTCAAAAGAGTCCAAACACTTCTATTTTCTATACGTACATCTTTCAACTTTAAACAGCCTTTTTAAGTGCCAGTGCTTCTTAAACAGTCTTCAGCCTGAGACAGCCATCAAAGGAAGAACTGGCTGGTCAGGAAAGCAGGCTGCCTTCTCGTCCTAAGTTTGCAAAAGAATCATGAGATAACAAATTAATTCCCCAACTAATGTGAATATTTCATGCTGAAAGGGTTTTCTACAGCATCCAGTCTGTGGAGGTTTTTGGGTGTGCATTTGTACATGGATTTATTTCCCTGTTCATACTGAGATGGCATCTGGCAGCTATGATGTAAAGGCACCAGTCTTCTACATTCACAAACATTTGAAAAGAAGCTCTTAGGGTTGCAAAAGTTTGAAGAACAACAAAGTTCTCCATCCTTAAGTAGAAAAGTGACCCAGAAATAACTGAAAACTTCAGTACAGTATTATATAACCATAAACATTTGCAAAGTTTAAAGAATAAAGACTACAAAGCATCTACTAAAGAACAGAATTTCAATAGGGGGATTTTTAGAATTGCGTATGTGATTTTAAAGAGAAAAGGGATGAAGAGGCTTCATTTCCCAAAGGAGTTTATGGCTCTGCAACATGACTGGAACCATCATTTTTTGGAGTGCTGAGCAGAGCATTGTGACAGCACTTTCCACTACAAAGTTCTGTTTCTACTCTAAAAATAACCACAAGAAGCTTCCTTTCTTGCTTTGAAGGTCAGACCTTTCTCTAGCTGGCTTCTCATGCCAGGAATCTTCTCATTGGAGAAGATGCACTTTTTGGTTGACTCTCCTTGGGCCCAGCTGTCTCCATATTTATAAGCTCTATTTGCAGTGTATTTGTGATCTGAAGTCTCTTTGCAGGTGCTCCGTGCAGCACCACATCACTAACACCAACACTGATGACTGTCTTTCTAGGACAACAATAAAGGGAAGAAGAATTTTGAAGCTCCAGCCCAGGACAGGCACCTAGGAGGTGAGGCACATCAGGTTGTGCCCAAGGAGGTGGCATTGACTGACGTGTTTGTTGTTTGTCCCTTGTTGAAGGAGAACTGAGACAGGTTCAGCGATGGATTTCCTTGATGGGTTCAACATTTTGCTTAGCAAATAGATCATTTGCCATCATCCCAAGTGTAAATAATTTTAAGTGCCTCCTGATCTGTAATGGCAAAGACAAGTTTGCAGTAACTCAGAATTAGATCCCAAGTTGTTGCTGGTTATCTCCAGCAGCCTCTGTGAAGGGCTATGCATCGACAATGGCTCCTAGCACCTCCCAGCAAGTGTGCCCGTTGCTCAGCTCTGCTGTTCCTCCTTTGAGCAGAAAAATGCCCCACTGAGAATGTCACCTCTCACAGACCAAAGGGCAAGAAAGGTGAACGAGTGCGGGACAGGAGATGGAGAGAGGGCACAGCCCCTGAGCTGGGCTGGAAAGGGGCTGGAGAGCCCCGGGCAGAACAAGTGTGTCTTGGAGATGCTGGTGAAGGCAGGGGAAGATGAGGACTAAGAGGAAGGATGACAGCAGCTGAGGGCTGTGAGTGGGGAGCAGGGGGACAGATGGGCTCCTGGTAGGGGCAGGGCTTGGCAGTGATGATGGTTCCCATCACACATGCCCTGCTTGAATGCTAAAGGCACCAGCCATGGCTCCACGTGGGAAGAGGCAGCCAATGGTCGGGCTCCATTACAGTGAGCTCAATCCTTGCAAGGATGCTTTCATCTGACTGTGATTAAAGCCTTCAAACCTGGAAGAGCTGAAGCTGCAACTGACCCTGCATCTCCAGGTCATCTGTGGTGATAAATCCTTGACAGTGACACCATCCCATTGCTGAGGTTTGCACCATTAATAAGTACCCAGGAACACTTGTCTGCTGAGCACAGACTGTCCTCATTGCTCATGGCTCACCACCCCAGTTTTGGTATCTCACAGAATAGGACAGACCATCAGTCCCTGCAAATGTAGCCTTCTCCTTCCCCAACAGAGCCAAACGTACAGCCTATGACTTGGGTTTCCTTGCAAGCCTCAAATGGCTCTTCAGGAAATCTCTGGTGCCGTCTGGGGACCGGTTGTACACATTGTCCAAATGCAGGACTGCCATCTCCTGGGCAGCTGGGAAACCCGGTGTGCAACAGCCCCAAAAAACCATCCCAGAATAACTCGGAAACCACGTGGCTGAGAAGCCGCTGCAATGGCAGGTACTGCCAATGAAGTTAAACCCAACCTTTGGGTACTTCAAAAGCAGCTGGAGTACCAGCTCCAGGGTCAATTAACAAACAGCTCTGTGGCCAGCATGTGTTTAACCCATGCACTAACCAGAGCATGATTCCCACCACTGAGTAATGCCGTTTTGCCCTAATGCAAAACTTAGCAGGCCATTGTGTACTGGAAGTCCCTGGAGAGCCACCCAGGCCTGAACAGACACCCTTCACCATCTCACAGCACCTCTGGTACAGTTTCTTGCACACCCTTTCCCAGCCTGAAAAACAAATGGGCAAAACCAGACCTTCACCAGATGGTCCTGCACCGATGCCAGAGGGTCGCTGTGCCTTGGAACCCAAAGGTTTGCCACAGAGGAACATGCACATGGCCCCATGCTGGACATAGGGGAGACAGGAGGCTCACGCTCTCATCCCTCCCCGTGAGTCCTGCCTCCCTCAGCCCCTGCCCTGCCTCCAGCTCCCCTGGGGCTGCTCTCTGCCCAAGAACTGGCCTCATGCCTGATGGCCCCCCTGCCTGCATGCTGTCACTCCCCAGGGCTGGACCCCTCATGCAACCCGACAGGGTCTGAGCCTGCGGCGGGGCTGTGCTCGCTCACTGCTGCCTTTTGGCCAAGCACCTCCTCCCCAAACTATACTGCTCCCCAGACCTGTGCCTGCCCCCAAAATCCCAAATCCCTCCTCTTTTCATTACACTCCAGTTTTCTCTCTCCTCCCCACCTTCCCCTGCAGCCCAGAGAGGCAGGCATAAGCTATGGGAAATTTCAGCCCAAGCAGTTTAAGTTCTGACAAAATGACATGTAATGAAGCCAAGCTTTATGGGAAACACCACACAATCCTTTTTCACTGGCTGTGAGCTGCCTGTGCTTTGAAAATAACTCCTATAGCACCTTACAGAAGTAATGGGAATCCTCAACAGCCGTTCTTAAACTCACCACTAGATTTACGGCATTAAATCACCATTCTGGTAGCAGCAGTAAATAAGAACAAGTGTGACATAATAAAGCTTTAGATACCTCAGCATTAATTTTATCGTCTATATATGTGTGCAGAAATTAGAGGAAGATGCTTACTTGGAATAGAAAAACTATGGAGCCATTGGCAGTGCTCCCAGAGAATCACTGCGGACAGCCAGGTGCTCCCCACCACCCGTGTTTGCTTGGTGTGGTAGGACCACAGCGGGAAGCCGGGTAGCCTGGTGGGTCCTGCCCCTGCCCACACACCAGGCAGGGTGGGCATGGGCATGTTTGGCTGCACCATGGCAGGATATAGGAACTGCCTGAGAAATTAGGGTCAAGGAAGGGCATTTGTTGCAATAAAGCCAAGCAGAGTATGCACTGTAGGAGCAGACAAGGAGGCTCTCATCACGTGGACGAACTTGGAGGTGACCAGGCTGAGACTAAGCCAAGCGCAGCACAACACCGATGTGCCTTTTCATGTAGGAAGGGCAAGGCCAAATTTAGTTCAAACGTAGAAGCCAGTTTAAAGGTATCAAGTAGGAATGCAGTGAAAAGAGAGAGGAAGACTGTGTCTAGCAGCCATATACAGACTGTCAGAGAAGCCAGTTAAATACCCACTCTGTGACTGCATTTCTCCTATTAAGTGACCCTGTGAAGTCATTTCTTGCTGCACAACATGGCACTTGCACAGGAAAATAACATGAGATGAGCTTTGTGCGCCTCAGCACCCATGGCCAAGTGAGGTCCGGTAGTCATCCATACACCCCGGCTCTCTCCAGCACCTTGGAAGAATCATCCAGGGTGCAGCTGATTTCTGTTATCAGGAAAATATCTTCTCTCTCTGATTTCTGTTATTGGGAAAATATCTTCTCCTCTCTATAAGCATTCTGTTGGATCCATACATTGCATCATGTGGAGAGAAGGGTGCATTTGTAGCTGCATCCATTGGTAGGCACTCTTATTCTGTTAATTAACTCTATCCTTATGTTACAGTATTACCACTATCTTGTGCTTGTTAAACAATCATTTAAAATGCTGTAGAAAATACAGTTGATTTCTGTATGCCAACAGACACTGTTCTGTGCATTAACTGATATGTCACAGGGATACTCAAAGCACAAACCTCTCTGTTCCCAAGATTACAAACACCTTAAACAAATAAATGCCCTGTGAAGTTAAATGCTTTTATTGCTCTGCCGGCAGAAATTATGTGATCCTTCTTCTATTAAAGAAATCTGGTAAATACATGATAATAATCTGGTAATTACATCTACAATATGGTAAATATTAAATGCAAGATCCAGATACTCTCAAGTCTGCTACAGAAATGCATGACACCATTGGCTCTGTCGTTCAGGAGCAGAGCTGGTTCCAGTTTATATGTCCACTCATGCCAAACCCCCCAGGGCAAACAGCACCCGGTGCAAGTGGGCAACACGAGTGTATGTGTGGCTTGCAGACAGCAAGTGGAAAAGACCAAGGAGCAGAGGGACAGGGGCTGGAAGAGTGACATGGACAAGAAGTGGACTTCAGAGTAGATTGTAGCTCCCAGAGCTGGAGACAGGACAGAAACCTGAGCTTTGCCTTGGGACAGCTCTTATGAGATGTTCTAACTTATATTGAAATAAATGATATTTCTTAATAAACTTCAACCACATTTTGGGACAGCTTCAGGATTTAAATTATATGTAATTTATACATAAAAGGGATCACTGAGGACCAAAAGTGACTGGAAAAGCCATGAAAATATCGAAATCAGCCAAGTCCTCTTCCTGTTTCTCAACAAGAGATATTTTCCACAGAGACATGAAGACTTGTCAAACACAAAAGCTGCATATTTATATTTAAGGAGTGATAAAGTTTTCTGGGTTACACATATTTGTAGGAACATAAAATTGACATCTTCTGATATTTTGGGTTATAGCTGAGGCCTGGGGACACAGCAGGAGAAAAGAGATGGGAAAACTAAATGAGGGAGTACCCACAGCAGTTTAAAACAGTAGTATGTCTGATTAATCATCTTCTGCATTACACCCAGGGAAGTTAGCAGTGAGTTGCATACACTCTAGGGTGCTTTCATAGTGTTAAAGTGATGGGAAAAGGCCTTTGTGTTCCTGAGAACAGGGCTATCAGTGAGCACCACGGAAGAGATCTCCATCAAACCGGAATGGGTTTTAGTTCATTCAGTCCAAAGGCAGAGTGCAAACTTTAATTAACTCAATAGCTGTCAAGAACTTGGAGACTTGCAGATCAATGGTGCTGGCTGCAAAACTGCAGAGCACCAGCAGTACAAGCCAGCCCTGCCACGCTGAAGACTGGCGGGGAGCAAGAAGAGCTGGGTAAGAAATTCCCCTGCCCTCCTGGTGATGTTTCAGGGGAGCTCCTCACCAAGTCCATGAAAAAATGCCAAAGCTCAGAAAAAGCACCAGCCCGAGCTGCCCAGTGTGTGATGGGTGCTGGCCACTTCCAGCCAGCACTGAGCTGCACCATGGAGTTTGGGAATAGGAAGGGAAAGGCAGTGAGCTCGGGGGGGGCTGTAAGGCATCTCTCCTGGGAAGTGACAGTACAAACGGCACAAACCCTGCCTTTTTCCACATGCACAGTCAAGCTTTAGCTATGGCAGGGTTGTAGCAAAGTGCAATTCCTGCCATGCAACAGTCAGTACCTCCCAAAGCCCTGAGCCTCTGGCAGCAGAAAACCAGCAATGCAGGGATGTTACTCAGGGAGGACAGCAGAACAAGCCTGCTCAGGGTCCACAGGAGTGGAGAACCAGAATGCAAGTCACTGACAACCCTAAATATGCTTCTGCATATCAAGCCCTGCTACCTCTCCCTGCTAGCTTGCAGGTGACATAGCTGAGCTGGTGTAAAGTTATCTCCGACCAAGGGAGGAGAACCCACATCACGCAGTAGGTACCACTTTCTACAGTAAGGCACACGGACTCTTAGCACACCAAAATGCAGGCCTTTTCAGGATATACCTTCACTATGGGCTTTGTGACCCTCAGATGACAAATCCTGTGTGGGTGCACAACATGTAATGCTCAACTGCCTTAACTCACAATCATTGTCCCAAATCCTGGATTCCCTTCCCCGTCCTCCTCGGGAGCAGGACTGTCAGGACTGCCAGTGGCCCACTGGCCTACTTGCTGCCAAAGGACACATGTTGGATAGATCTTCTTCCCCTTCTTTCTAACACAACTTAGGGCACACCAAACAAAAAGTAAAGTAAAAATGCCATGACAGGCAGAGAAATCCTCCCAGGTTAGATGATGCAAAAACTGAAGCAGTAACTAGAGATGTAGGTCTGTCTCTACATGCATAATGATCTGCTCTTGGATTTTGCAGGTATTTAGGGGCACTTCTGCATGAAATATGAACCTGCCACAGTGCTTTGTCTCCCATGTGGCCCTCCTGCCCATGACCAAAAAGCAAAATGTTTGGCTTTTGTCAGGCCAAGAATGGCAATCTGGTGCCATTTTGATGGTACCAGTCCTCAGCAGACCATGCTGTTTCAAGCCCCCAGGCATAGCTGCTTCCCACCACAGACACCCAGGGCTGCACTGAGGACAAGATGACTTTTTCTTCACCTTCAGACTTCATGCCCTTCATTTGCCTATGGGATCTTCTCAACTCTCATTTCCAAACCCATCTTCTTCCTGTGCCAAGCCTCTTGCCAAGACAGGCAGGCTGAGCCACGAGAGGTCTTGAAAGGAGTGAAGTACAGCCACAAAGCCCCTGCTGCCCTGGAAGACATAATCATGCAGCCCCGAAGAGAGGCAGAAGCCTGGAGGCTAGTGCAGAGCCTGCTTCAGGGTGTCCTCTCTCAGCAGCCCTGGGAAAGGAGCAAAGAGAGTAGTGAGCAGGTCTTGCCAGAGAAGGTAGGTGTGAGGAAGGTTGATCTAGAGGTGGAGATCTTTGCTCCTGGCCAGCCTCAGGGGAAAACGGCCATCATGAAAGCTGTCTGGCAAGCATTGGAAGTGCTAAAGCAGAAGCATCCAGGTGAGAAGGATAGGAAGGGTTGGAAGACCCCAATGCATCTAGGGGGTGCAGTGGAGTATGGGATCATGAGGGGGTAACTGGGGGAAGAGAAGGGAAGATAGGCACGAGAAGGCAGTCCAATACCACTCTATTGCTGGGTCTTTTGCGCAGCCTGAAGGCAGAGGGTGTATATATATTACTAATAAAGGGCACTTTCCTTCTCAACTCATTGCCTGGCCCCTTCAAACATAAAACCAGCTGAACTAAATCAGATCGAAGGTCTATTTAGCCCAGCATCATCTCTGTGATTGATAGCTGCCCTGAGTCTCTAGAGAAGCACAAGAACAGGGCAATGAGATGTTATCATTTCCATGAGAACTTTTGAGCCTCAGAATACCTTCAGCTGAGGGATTCTCTGGGCTGGATATGGTTTCTGTCCTCCCTTGCCAGCTATTAAACCAGTAGGAATGGTTTCTTGGCTATCATGGGCTTTCCTTTGTGCTGGGAAGCACACAACATCACTTATAGAAGCTCATAAATAGCAACGGGTGTCCCAAGCCCCTGAGCTACTGACTCACTTTGAGATGCTGCCTTGGAGGGACAGGATTCAGGTGATAGGGTCCTTCTCCTTCCTTGAAGAGGCTGCCTGGATTCCATCATTACCAGGCTAGAGTGGGGGGGGCTGGCAAAGATCCTCTTGCTCTTCAGGGCTCCGTTTGACTAACACTGCAAATTGCTGTCTGTAGCAGTACCGCAGCGTGAGCAGCAGCGCTGCACCAAAGATTTTGGGGCTGCAAAGGCAAGGGGAAGGTGCACCAGCAGAGTCTGCTGTTACCTGGGGACCTGGAACCTGTAGGGTGTGAACTTGCAACTGCACCAGCTCCCGTATCCCTGGGTCGATACGGCAGGATTTCCCCTGAGCACCAGGCTCCTGGCTCTGGTATCTGAAAGGTTTTCTGCCACTACAGCTGATTTTAGAAGCAGCGGTGGAATTGCTGAGGTTGTGGACAGGTAGGAGGCTCCTGATTCTCCCTGCTGTGAAAACAGGAGTGAGTCTTTGTTCCAAGAGAAGAGTCACAGATACCAAACATCATCCTAGAGGACAGTCTGAGTTTTGTATACTTGGAAACTGCTTCAGCTAGGCATGTGAAAGGACTTCAAAAGGAAAATTCTTGATTACTAAGAATCATTTTACTAAGAAAAATTTTGAAAGAAATGGATGTTTCAGTAGGTAACTCAAATATGGAAAAAGAACAACAGCAAGCTCTGCTCGTGCCTTGGCTTCAGGGATGTGAAGAAGTTGAGGAAGGTCACTTTGCAGAGTGCAACAACAATACAGAAAGCTGTCAGTGTGATTTCATATGGGAATAAAATGCAATTTCAAAGCTTTTGGGAGTGTGTGAGGAGCTAAAACACCTGCTGTGCATACCCTGCAGAGTACACACAGGAAACAGTGTATCTTCATTTTGGCTGAGGAAGTGGGGAGCTGGCAGTGTGGGGATGAGGAGAAGCACAACTGTCTTACAGCTACAGAAAGCAGGAAGGCTCTTTGCAATGCAGCAAGACAGCTGAGTGCACTCTTGCAGCTAGAAGGTTGCAAAAAACGTCACAGGCTCTTAGAGATGTGGTAACATCTACCAACACAAGGGTTTTGTAGCTTGTTTGAGGGGATATCAGTTCCTTGAACCCCACACAGATGCCATCCACCACTTTAGGCATATTGTACAGTTCTGTACAAGGTGGTGTTGTCCTTGAAAAGGAGGGGACGTTTGGCCTGATGGCCTTATGAAAGTTGCAATTGCTCTCAGAAAGGAAATGGGGCCAGAACAAACTTTACTGCTTGAGCTGAGGGGCTGAGCACAGACAGACACACACCCAGGAGATGTGTTTGTGAATCAGCAGGGCACAGCCCTTCAGCACACTGCATTTCCTTTTCTGCTTGAAAGTGTGTGTTGCAGGGCACAGTGTCATTTGTTCAGCACAGAGGAAGAAGCTCAGCCTCCAGCAGAAGGTGCTCTTAGAAGTCTGCAGTGGGGTTAGGCAAGCCCCCAGGCTGGGCCAGGGCGCAGAAGTGTACAGAGGGAAACGTCTGGAATAGATATGCATATTTATTAGGTATTTTCTGCCAGCTGGAACGTGAAGTGTTGGAGATAAACATTCACCTACTGAAAAACTGGCTGAAATGGAAACCAGCTTCCAGTTAGAAACTAGGCTTTGCAGGCTGAGAGCATCAGTCACCAGCGCTCTCACTCCCAGCAGTCTTGCAGGGTCACTACCAAACAAAACAGGAACGCCAGAACCAAAGTCAGTCTTAGAGCAGGCGCTGTGTAGAAACACCCTCCTAAATCTGTTCAGCCTGTGTGCTCCTGGAGTGAGATCACATTGGAGCTCTGGCTCATCATGTTACATAAACTGAAGAGATAAGGGTGCTGACATTTTAAAACCAGTGTTAACTGCACCCCTCCAGCAGCATGGATGCACTGGCAAGCGGACATGCTCTTGTGTGGCCATGCTCTGTGTACACCTGACATAGGACTTTGTCACTGAGTGACCGACCCCCTTTACACCAGAAGAGAGAGCATCTGCTCACAGCTGAGCCATGCGTTTGCCCTGTGTGTCACATCTGCTCACTCTTCCTGAGGAAAGAACTCGTCTTTCTAGTAACCTGCTGGGAAATGAAGACTTCAGAAGTAAACATCATGCAAGAAGGGAATGCCTCTGTTGGTCTGAAAGACAGGGATATGGAGTCTGTCCCTGGGTCATTTAGGATAAATGGAAAAGAGCAAGCTCTTTTTAGGTCTTGGGATTCACTTATTTTTCTCTCTGCTCAGCTTCAGCTTTTTAAAAGCAATTGGCAGTTTTAAGAAGCAGGTGCTTTGTCTCCAGGGAAATCCCTGAGGGCTACCAGGCTTCTGCCAGATCAGCTCAAAGGTCAGTAACACCTCACACTCTGCACAGAACTGTCCTCAGGCAGGACACCTGTCAGCCCCTGTTCTACAGTCCAGGAGCGAGTCATAGAGAGAAAACACAGCACCCATCAGAAGCAAAACCACCTCTTGTGCACTGAGGGAGTAGGTGCAGCAGAGGCAGCCGTGGTGCAGCAGCTCCAGCAGCAGGAAGGAAGCCAGCTGACAGCAGGATGAGGCAGAGATGATAGCCACGAGCCAGGGCTGCGGCACTGGCTTGCTGCACTTGGCAGGTGACTGCAGCAAGAACCGCAGAGAGACCCAGAAGGATGGTGTTGAATTATTTTGGCTGAATTATACAACTTATCTATGATTGGTGTTCAATGGTGTAATCTCTGGATTTAAGTGTGGATAGATAGGGTCACCTACGGAGGGATTTTCATATTCTCTGACCATACCTAAATGCTACATTTGGCAAACTTCCAGCTCCCCTGTTTTAGTTTCCTCCTGTCAGGTTGGCTCCTTGCTCCTCTGAACCACCCTCTGCACCCAGCCCAGCCTGACCTCATCGCTTGTGGGCCTGGTGGCAAGAACAGGACTTGATATGGGAACAGCAGTACCACATGTGCTGTCTTATGGAAACACTGCATCCAACACAACTCGCGCTTGTGTTTGGCTTGTTAATGGCCACATCACATTAATGGCCCCTAGCCGTGCCGTCATCCCACAAAGGCACCCAGACTTTCTTCCTCCTGTTATTTCCAGCCAAGGAACTTTCAGCTTAGAAGTTCCTTCAGTACAGGAATTTGTACTCTGCACTGTTTTGTTTCTTCTGAATGAAATTCCCCCGATCGTCCTGTACCTGACCCTTCTCTGTACTTGCAGCCTCTCCCAACCTTGTACGCTGCCTGATAAATTAAGAGAATTAAGTTGTTCTCTAAAACCAATTCCTTGTGAACTTTTCTCCACCATGATTCCCCTTCCATTGAACTGTTATCTTCTATTTAGCGAAGCCCTTACCTACCTCATCATTTGCACATACTGCTCTGAAAGTCAAGTAACTTTTCAAAACAGCCAGATTAACTTTCAACAAAGCAGCATCACACTTCACCGCATTTTTCATGCATTTTCCCTGTCCCTCCCCTGTGTTTAGGAGAAAGGGGCTTGGCTAGTCTCCAAGCCAGTGAGACCAAGACTTTGTTGGCCAGGGGTGGAGAGGTTCCATGCTTCAGGGCCTGGTAAAGCTCCAGCTGCTAGTGAATTTCCAGGGAGCAGGTACATCTCCCTGTGCTTTCATGGATGGCTGCCATTGGGGACACAGGCTCTCTTCAGTGCTGGATGAAGCCTTTGGGATAAGCCAGTAACTCCTATGTTGATGTTTTATGCAGTTATTCTTTTTCAGTGGCAGTTTGAAACAGGAGGATGTAACGTTTATACTCTGGGTTGTACAAAGGCTGTACGCAGCTCTAACTAGTTTGCCAAGGCTGCTGCTTTTCATCCTGAAGCACCCGCAGCACAGCTATACAAAACAGACCTATTCCTCAGCGCCATGAAGCAGCAGCAATCCAGGATCACTAGAATATACATCTTTAATGCACAACTCTGCTTTCCTAATCACCCAGAAAGGGGTCAGAGGGAGCACTGCTGGGCCTGTAGTTTTGCTGTGACTGCTTTTGGCAGGCAGTGCTTGAGCTGCTGCCTCTCTGATCCCTCATAAACACTTATGATGATAGAAAAACTCTACACACCCCGTTTCTTACAACCAAATAAAACCCACAAAAAAACCCGAAACCCACAACTCTCAACTTTTTGTCTTTCCTCCTTTCACAGGAGCAGCACCCACGAGGTGCCCGGGCTCCCCGCCCCCGAGAGAGGTGCCCCGAACCGCCTCCACGCCGGTCCCTCGGAGCACCGGGGCCTTCCTCGGCCTGTCACCGCCGCCGCGGGGCCGCGACCCGGAGCCGAGCCAGCTGGCGCGGCGCCGCCGAGTGCCGGGGCCACGCAACGCCGGCTGCACAAACGAAACGGACCGGAGACACCGGCCGCTGCGCCCTGAGGCCGCGGCCTCCCTCCTCACCCACCCCAGGGCCGAGCCGCCGCTTCGCCTCCCCGCGGAGCGGAGGGACCCGGCCCGCCGGAGGAGCCCAAAGCTAAGGGGCTGCTCCAGTGGGGCCCGGGCCCGCGCTCCCTGAGGGGCCGCGACCGCCACACAGGCGCAGGACCCCCACGGTCCCATAATGCCCCACGCTCCCCTGTCCCTTTAAGAGGTGGTGGGCGGCACGAGCCGACGGCGGAGGACAAAGCCCAGCGCGCGGTACCGCCGCGGTACCCGGATGGGGGGGCGGGAGCGCGCTCCGATTGGCCGGCGCGGAGAGGGGGGCGGGCGGGCGGGCGGATAACGGGGACACAAAATGGAGTCGCGCTCTCTGCCACTTACATAACGCGACCTCTCACCTCGCGCGCGGTGCAAGGTAGCTTGCTGCGCCGGCAGGCGGGGCGAGGCGGCGCGATTGGCGGGCCGCGCGGCCAATCCGAAGCCGGCAGCGCCGGCGGCGCGCCAGTAGGCTCCCGGTGCCGCGGCGGCGGGGGAGGGCCCTGAGGGGCGGGAGGCAGGTTTGGGTGCGCGCGGCGAGGCTCGGCCTGCCGCCCGCCCGGGAGGGGGAGGGGAATCTCCCGCCATTTTTCAATCGTCCCGCCCGGGTCCCGCTGCCGCCGCCGCGCGGATCCGCCGGCTCCGGCCGGGACCCCGCCTCGTCTCGCCATGGCGCCGCTGCTGGGCCGCAAGCCCTTCCCGCTGGCCAAGCCGCTGCCGCCGGGGGAGCCGGGGGAGCGGTTCGTCATCCCCCACACGCAGGAGGCCTTCCGCACCCGCGAGTATCCGCTCGGCCCGGGGGCGCGGGGGGGACGGGGCCGGGGCGGCGGGGAGGGCTCCGGCGCCGCCGCTGTCACCTGCCGCGGCGGCCGCCCGCGGGCCTTGTGGTCTCGCCGCTGCTGGGCGCGGAAGTGGCCTCCGCGGCGGCCCCGGCCCTCCCGGGGGGTGGCCGGGGCCCGGCCCGGCGCGGGGCGGCGGCGGGGCAGAACAAAGCGGCAGCGGGGCGGGGAGCGGGGCCGTCCGGCTCCTCCGGCGGCGGTTCCTGACGGGAAGGGCCCGGCCCGTGAGGGGAGCCCGGCCCGGCCGGCGGGCGGTCGTTCCCCGCCAAATTTCTGATCCGGTGTCTGACGCAGTTCCAGGCGGATGGAAGGCGAGGCGGGGGGAGCGGGGACAGCAGCTCCGCGGGGCCGGAGCGCTCTGAGGCGGCGCGGCCGTGGAGAGAAACTAACGGGTAAAGGGAGCCGGGAGCCGGCTGCGTGTTCAACAGATACCGGTGGGTAGGGGTTGATTAATGTAATTAGCGCAGCGGCAGTTCTCGAGGGGGGTTGCAGTACAGATTCGAGTTGTGTATCGCGGGCGTGAGGGGTGGCATTGACACTACAGAGTCCCACAGGGAGGAGAATAAAATAGTGGCAGAAGCAGCTCACTTGCGGAGAACCCAGGTTTTCGTGCTGAATGTAAGTATCTTCTTCTGGGCTGCTTTAGCGTGAAAAACTTTTTTTTTTTTTTTTTAATGATTCCACGTGAGTCAGCGTGTGACAGTCCTTGAGCGGCTGGAAGTGGACATGGGCAAGGCAGCAAACTGTCACAGCCGATGTGCAGGCACGAAGGCAGAGTTACTGTTCAGGTCCCAGCAGGGCTGGAGGGGCAGGTCTTCTGCGCTGTAACCTGCGAACTGCTACTTCAGGAGGCTGGTTCGTTGTTTGTGTTATAAGGATCAAAATCTGAGGAATTGAGGAGTGAAGGAAGGACTGGAAGTGAGACAGAAATGCATGAATACAGGAACATACCTCAGAAATCTTGGCGACGCAGAAGACAAAGGGACTCCAGAACTTACACAGACCTCTGTAGTGGAGAGTGTCTTGTTACTTCAGTGTGAAGAACAGCCAGTGAAAGCCCCTAGGAAGGATTAGGTAGCTTTTGAAGAGGAAATGCATATCTGGGTGCAGATAGGCATTGCTAATGCATTCAGCCCAATAAAATGAGACTGAGTGTTAGATACTTGCTTTTTAACAGTATTTAAAATTAAAGTGTTCAGTCTGTGACTTGAAAACCTGCTATTGTGGTGTGTGCAAACTGAAAGTAGCTCAGTCATCCATCTGACCAGGCAGAGGCCTGTTCTTTCTCTTTCCCTATGAGGAACGATCATTTATCAAAAAGACAGAGTCTAAGCCTAATTACTACTTTTGTAAAAGAAGATGTGGCTTTAAGGTTCATCTGCCTTGTAGGAACAGCACAGAGGAGTTATGGGGCACCTTCTGAGAGCACCAGTCTATCGGTATGGCTCTTGTGGATCTGTGAGTAGATGGAGGACATGTTTCTGCAGACACTGGGGTGGTATTAACATTAAGGAAGAAAAAAGGGATGGTTTCTCATTCTCAGAGGGGATGGCATTAGCTGCAGGGTCAGAAGGAAAGAGGAAACCAATGCAAGCACTCTGGTTCTAGAGAGATGCTCTTCTCTTGGAGAAAGTACTTCAGGGGGTGTCGTGGGAGTCAGCCTAGCACGTTCTAGAAAGTTCATCTTGGCAGATAGACGTCATGAAGCTAAAAAGAGAAACTAAGTCATGTTGGGTTTCTGTCTTGCTTTGTTGACCATGTGTAATATAAGCTAGGCAAAAAGTGGAACAGAAAATTGCAAATGAGTCAGTAAGTTGAAGGGAGGTGTTACCTAAGGAAGACTTGGAGGGGGGTTTTTTTGGTCACTTCTGTTTATCCTAGATAGCACAGAGGAATGGCTTTTGTGGATGGGAACAGCCTGTAGAGGGGCTGTGTCAAGAAGTACCTGAGTCCTCACCCAGAGCAGTGCTTGGTGTCATTTATGCTGAGGCCTGGCAGAACATGGTCTCCAGAACTTTTCTTTTTCCACCTTGAAAAACTATTGATCAGCTCTTCCCCTAAAGGGTGTACAGGTTCTTGTACTGCACAGCTACAAATGAGGTATTTGAAAGACATAAAAAGTTCTTAAGACTCTTCTGTTTTGGTGTTTTGTTTTTTTCTTTTTTGTTAGGATTTGCAGCTGTAGATTGGGTTGAACAAAAAATGGAGATTGGGGTATTGTATATGAGGAGAGATGTCTGGCTCATGGACATGTGTTAAAGTGTCCAGCACCAGTGGACAGATGGATAGGGTGGTCATCAGAGCTCAGGTGTTTGGGTCTGATACTTTGTAGCTTTATGTGGCTTCCTTTGGCTGCCAAATCCTATGAAAACCTTTTAGGAGAAACCATGCTGTGTAGAGCCCATTGCTCCTGGCGAAGCTTTGGGCTTCTGGTGTCTGACGCAGGAGTGAGCTTTGCTAATTGTGTGGATGTGGGGATGGGAGGGATGGCTGGGCAGTCAGAGATAGATTCGTCCTTGCAGGAGCTCTGTAGGATCTGCTCTCAGATATGTGGGGTGTCAGGCAAATGCTTCACGTGTGGTATGGTCTTGTCTGGTTTATGTCACCTGTGCACCTGGTCTGTGGCACATGTACTGAGCATTTGATGTCTGCCAAACACCGAATTTGTTCCCTGGTGAGCAGGTCATCTCTTCGTTAGCATGTGGGACTGCTGCAGTGTGTGTTCTGCTATACCGGCAGCTGTTTGGAAAACTGCGCTGCCAGCTCAAGAGAGATGCTTGGTTCAGACAGCTAACCAGCCTGGACTGGTGAGGACTATTCCAGCCAAAGCTTTCCTTCAGCCATCAGTGTACAATTTAGGGAAGTTATGTTGCTTTCCTTTCCAGAGAAAAGCTTGCTCTCTGTCTTTAGTTAGTGTTTTTGTATGGTAAGCAGAACATAATTCTCATACGAACATGAGGAATCAGGCCGCGTTTGGCATGCAAGTTAAAGGCTGTCGTTCACATCTTCACATGTGACATCAGCCAGTTAAACCGGCAGCAGTTAAAGGTGGCAGCACCAAAGCAGGGTTGTGTCATGCTCTGCAGTTCTAGGAGAACTTTGCCACCCACCCAGGAAGTAGTGTCTTAAAAATGTACTGACCTTCCTGGTAAGTTTGCCTTCTTAGCTAATACAAGTAAAAACAATTAAGATAGTCTAAAGCTATTTTGGAGTTGATAGTCATTTCTGGAAGAGCATTAATAACCCAGGAAGAAGTAGACTTTGTATCTGCTCAATAGTCGCCTTGCGCAGTGGTTAGCTTGTTTATTTTAAACATTTTTCTTTAAAAGCGTCCCTTGTTTTTACTGTGACTTTGTTTTCTGCCTTTCAATGTTAAGTGATCTTCAGTGTGATGCAAACAGATGTGATGTATTAACTGTTACACAGTGGGTAGTCAGCTGTTTAATTTAACATGTGTGTTATTCATGGCTTTTGGGGGAATGTTCACAAGTAGCTGGTGTCCAGGGTTTTTTATTTATTATTGTGTTGGGAATTTGTGGGAATGACAGCTCCAACTGTGTAGAGAGGTGGGTTTGTTATGACATACCAGTAAGCCCTCACTTGTAGTCCTAAATCAGTCCTGCTGAACAGTCTGAAATTTCTTGGGTTTGTTTCCAATCTGAGTGGAAAGGACAAATAGCATATGTGTAGTGGAAAGTTTGAGCTATAGTAAACTGCAAAAACATCCTCCTGCCTTTTGGCTTTGTGCTGGCCCCAGGACTGCAAAGCAGAACCTGGTTTAGGAGCTTATGGCAGAGCACAAAGGCAGTGTGGGCACGAGTCTTGAGTGCTCGTTAAGGAATGTGTCCAGGGGTCAGTGTTAGATGAGCTGACCAGCTGTAGGTGGAATTAAATTGCATTTGAGAGGCAAGGCTGAGCTGGACAGGGAAATTGCTATACCTGCTGGTTTTAAATTCAGTGTTGATCTGAAAAATACAGGTCCTGATATGGTATGATTAAGCCTGTTCTCATAGGTGTTTATAAGGAAGGGAAAATTCTTAGGGAAAATTCTCATGGATCTTCCTGTTAATATGGGAAATGGTGTTAGGAAAAAAACGTATCTTTAAATCATTTTTCAATGGAGATCAGCATTTATTTGCTATCCTTGCTGGAAGGAAAGGAATCTCCTCACAGGTCTAGAGAGAAGAAAGTTGATAAATGTAGGAGGGGAGTAGACCATAATTTTATTTCCCAGCCATATCTCAAATATTTGTTTATAGTTAGACTGCTGAAGGTTTATTAAGGCAATGTCCTGAACCCTTAAGAAGTGTGTCTTTCCTTTAGCACTCGTGTTATGGCAGCTGCGAGTCCTTTGTATCTAGGTGGTGTCCATGGATGCGCAGAAGGAAAGCCTAGGGGGAGAGTGAAGATGGGGTTGCTGAATGAAGCTAAGACCGCTGTTGCTTGTATGTTTAGGCTCCTGTCTACTGCAAGGATTGAATTTGCTTTTAACTCTTCTTTTTGTGGGAAAGACATAGGAAGGAGTAGTAGTATGGTTGTAATTTAGTCATTATTAAAGTGGTTAATTGCTTTAAATACAAGGAGGACTCCTGGTTTCTTGTTTGATTTTTTTTTTTTAAATTATTTTATTTTCCTCCTAGCTCGGTATCACTACAAAAATTTGTTAAAATCACACTTCTGGTCTGGTTGGTGGTGCTGTGCAGATGAGTTCCTCTGTAAGCTGTGGTTGCTCCTTGCCACTGCCCCACCGCAGGGATGATGCTTCTTGCCCCTGCCCTGTAGCACCTCTCATTTCTATGGGAACTTAAGCATCTTTGAAACTTCAGGGAGGGGTGTGAATTGCCAAAGGGCTCAAAACTTAGTGGGGTGATGACTTGTCAGATCGCTGGTCATCCACTGAAGAGCAGGAGACTCCACAAGCAGGGAAAGCTGGGGAACCGCAGGATTTCTCCTTGGTTTTAAGACCTGCTCCAGGCAGCGGGAGTACTGTCAGCAGTGGCAGCCTCCTCTGGAGGTGGCTCTGTTCCTGGCTTGTATTCTTGCATAGCACCAGTTGCTGTGGCTGCAAGATACCTGTATATCAACGTCCACAGTGCAGCTTCTGTACCTTGTTGTGCTTTACCTTGGGGCTGTGAAGAAATGTCCAAGAAAATTGGCTTTGTTGGAGTTGTAATTTGGCTTACTAATAGGAATCGTTAAAAAAAAAAAAGGTAATAATAATAAAACACAAATAGGTTAGTTGCACTAAAATTTTCTTGAAAGACAAAGTGTATGCAGGATACGATGGGTGATTTGCTGTGGCTGGTAGCTCTGCCTTCGCAGGAGTGTGGAGCGACCTGCTTGTTCCCACAGAGACTCTCATAATTAGCACTTGCGCTGCAGCAGGCTGAGCCACTGTAGTTGTTACAAGTATGCTTTGTACTCTGTGCTTGCTTTTCTGCTGGAGAGCACGCTGCAGGAAAAGGGGAAGATGCTTTTCTTGCCTCTCTTATAATTTCTCCACTTAAGTTACCATCGGTAAGCATATGGCAACTTAAGCAGGCTGCCACAGGGTAAATTGGTGTGGATTTACACTATGGTAGCTTTTCTGATAATTGTGCCTGTACACGTTCTATCCATAGAAAGTATGAAGTAGCTTATATCTGTTTACACTGACAGTTAATCACCACTTAGGTGGAATGGGTAGAGCACAGCCACAGATGCTTACAACAGAGTAGCTAATGCTGTAATTCATAATGCTGTCTGCACCACGGTGACTTGCCTGTGCACCCGTTAATCCTAACAGCCAGAATAACTTAACCTTGAGGCTGGTTGTGATACGGGAAGCAGGTGATGGTGGTGGTGAGGAAGATCCTCATGTTGTGCTGATGCAGGAGGGCTGCTTTTGTTGGAAGCCAGAGGAAAGGTGACCTTTCTAGTGATTTTTTGTTTTAAAGCTTTTGGGTTTTTTCCCCAAAAGATTGGGGGTACTGGGTAGGCTGGTAATTTGCATCTAGAGTTTGTAACACCACCCTAAGGCATTAGTAGTAGTAGTTCCCCAACAGTTACTGTCAGGCATTTAGCGGTGGTCCGTGCCATGTCTCCGGCACGTGCCTGTGATGTTGTTTGTGCTGTTTTCTAGTGAATCAGACCAGAAAAGCTGAAAAGCAACTTAGCAATGCCACAAAACTCAGCTGTATGTATTCCCCTTGCGCAGTTCAGCTGAACTGATGGTGGTGTGGCACCTTCTGTATGCCAGTGCCAAACAGGACGGGCATTTCAGCTGCATTTCATCCTGGTCTGAAAACCTATTGGATTTAATGCAGCATCTCCATGGTAGACATAGGGTCAAATTGTACTGTAGTGATCTTCAGCCTTTGTGCACTCCAATAGTAAGGGTTTAATTGAATTTGATTGTCTTATGCTACTGTGATTATGCTCTCCACTGCATAAGTCCTGTTTTCCTGAGCTGCCACTTCTACAGAGAGTATGAAGCGCGTTTAGAGAGGTACAGCGAACGAATATGGACATGCAAAAGCACAGGAAGCAGCCAGCTGACGCACAAAGAGGCTTGGGAGGAGGAGCAGGAAGTTGCTGAGCTGTAAGTACCAGTGAAGAAATTGGTATGTGTCTATCTTTAGGCATTGGGGCAGAAGAGTGGACTTGGGAATGATATGTGATTGCTAGTTTATGAGGTGAGGTAACCAGCTTTTTACTGGCTGTAAGTAGATCTGGGGATTCTGGAGTTGAAAGCAAACTAAGTCCAAATTTGATGCCATCACTAATGCAGTTGAGTAATGTACTTATTTAGTGCTGTATCTTGGTATTATTTGAACCAAAATAGTTCAGCATACGATACGTAGCTTATTTTAAAGCCCCTTGAGTAATGGGAATTTTTCAGAGGGGGGGGGGAATAAATCTTGGAGGAGCTAAAGTAAAAATACAGTAAAAGAGGTCATTGAAGTGTTTCACATCAGCCAGGTCCACAGCTGTAATTATTTTTTCCAGATCTGCATTGGAATCAGTTGTACTACATAAAAAAATTACTTTGGAGTGAGATTTTAGGGATCTGCTCTGCTTGAAACAAAGAACAAAGGGAAACCAGCAAGAGTCATTACTCTGTTCAGACCACCAGTGTTCCTCCGGGCTGCTATGTCCCTGACTACCCCTCTAGCACACAGCACAGGCCCTGAATCCTTGGTTGAGGTTCAGCGTGATGCTTGCCATAGAAGTGAATTTTCTGTAAAGGTGCAAGTCCTTGGCTCAACCAACATATATGACTGACTTTGTGATTACCAAATTGTAGGATTTATGCCAAACAAATGGCATGTTTCTCTGTTCCGTGAATTGATGACTTGGACTTCTATGACTTTTTTTTTCCTGTGTTAACTGGGGAGATTGTCAGCAGTACTACCTAAGAGGTGAAATTTTCTGCTGCCCCTCTTTCATGAAGAATGCACATTTCTGATTCATTGGCAAAAGAGTTAATAGCCTTAGCCTAAGGAGAAATTCCCCATCGTTTGAGGTTAATCACATCCTTAAAGGCAACAAATAAGAAACCTATTTGGCAATAGTCGTGATTTCTGTGAGGGTTGAAGTACTGCTGTCTTCAGTCTTTCCTCCCTAGTGTTCTTGTTTTGAGAGGAGGATGCAGAGCCAGCTTGATAAACTTGTAATCCTGAGTCAAAAAACCACTGGTCTAGTGTCGCTTACTTTTGGTTAACAATGTTGGATTGGTTGGCCACTTCTGAAAACATTAAGAAATGTAAATGAAATGTAAACAGAAGCTTTCTCAATAACAACTTTAGCTATAGTCTCTCTAAATGTGGGGGAAAAAAGACTCTGTGAAATGAGATTTTGGTCTTGTCTCTTTGAAATGGGATAAAAAGCTTCCCAGGTGGTTTGCTGGCTGCTTTAATACCTGACACTAGTCTGAATAAAAACAAAGTTCATTTAGGCAGTTTGCTGAAGGGATAAATTTATTCATGGCAGCTGTAGAACAGCAAACATGGCTGAGGATTGTCAGCAATGGGTCCCTGAGTCTGCAAAGCTAAAAGGGTTTTGGAAAAATGGAGTATTTCCTTCCTCCTTACAGTAACTTGAAACAGACTTTACTTTTTAGCCAGAAAGCTTTATGCAATATATTGCTTAGTACTCCTATCAGCTAACTGACCTGATCTTTTAGAAAGGAAATCAGTCAAGTAAATTTGTAACAGTCTTCCTCTTTGAATGAGAAAGTTTGAAGATCATGATGTGGTGGAACACATAAAGTATTTTTCTCTGGAAAGATAATTTGATTGTGTAAGCCTGCCTCTATCTTCTTCACTGTGTTAGCAGTCTGTTTAGGAAGAAAGAAATGCTAAATGTTCATCAGCATCGTGTTATTGTTGGAAGCAAAAACTTTAAAGTAACAAGCCCCAGAATAATGACACGGTCTTGGTATATATTTAACATCTAATAGAGAGGCAGTAATAACCAGCAAGAAAGGGTTCACTGTCAGTGCTGCTCTTCCAGAATGCTTTATGGTGCTCTTTCTGGGAAGGACAAGTACAATTTGTATTGTCATGCCAATTAATGCTTTGGGAGGGTGCTGGGGGAAGCCACCAAAAAGCTCTTGGATGTTTGCATGCTAATGTGGCATCTGCCTCAAACATTGTCCTGGCTGTTAGTGTTCCCGGAATTACAAAATGGGAGGCTACTTTGCATTTTGGCTTTTATTCCCTGAATAATGAAAACTTCTTATGTGCTTGTTCAGCTTGAAGGAGGAGTTCCCCACCTGGTATGAGAAACTGGTACTGGAAATAGTCCACCACAACACCGTATCTTTGGAGAAGTTGGTGGATGCAGCTTGGCTGGAGATCATGACCAAATTTGCAGTGGGAGAAGAGTGTGACTTTGAGGTAAACATCTGGTTTGCATTTTGTCCCAGAGCTAATTTTGGATATCTAAAGGCAGGAGATGAGAATAATATGTTAGCCACTTACATTATCAGAAAGATAGTCAGAATTTCTTTTCTGTAGAATCCCAGTGGCAACACCTGCTTTTGAATGCAAAATGGTTCCATAAGCAGATGCATGTGGATGACCCATACTGATAGCAAGAGAAGAATGACTGATCGGGGAGGGGGGGAATACAGATATATTTGTTATACTGCTTAAATATATGATGGCCTGTGTATATATTTAAGTATATATAAAAATACATGTTTTAATTAAAATAAGTTAAAAATTGCAATCTGCTGTAGTCTTTTCACCTACCACGTTCCCAGAAGGAGTAGTATTCTTAAACTAATGTAGCTTGAAGTCAACTGCTTACAAATCTCTAACAATGCTCTAACGATTAGAAAATCCCCTTCAAAACTGGGAATAATGGGAAAAACTCAAACTTGTTAAAAATAACAGAAAGGTGTAAAATGTTCTCTGTTAGCAACCTGTTTAGGACGTATTCTCTCAACTGGGGCTGCTGAGAAGAACATGCTTGCATCTTTTCCTTAGGCTGAGAAAGCAGCATTATTAAACACTTGGAAAAACTTGTGAGTTGGCAGTTCTCTCTTAGCAATTTGTACAGAACTTCCAGGTAGGAGTAGTAGAAAGAAATCCTACAATTGTTGCATGAGAGGGATCATGGGCTTCTCTCAAGGAGGATATTAATTAGGTATTTTGCCAAATTATGGTTTGCCAAATTAGGTCATCTTAGCTGCTTTTTTTCTTTCCTTGTAATGTTAAAGCTCATTACCTCAGGTGTCTTGCTCAGGTTCATTTTTCATCAATATTTCTGTGCAGGTTGGTAAGGAGAAAATGTTGCCTGTGAAAGTTGTGAAAATACATCCCCTAGAGAAGGTTGATGAAGAGGCTTCAGAAAAGAAATCGGACGGAGCCTGTGATTCCCCATCCAGTGACAAGGAGAACTCCAGCCAGGCAGCCCAGGACAACCAGAAGGAAGCTATTCTGAAGGAGGATGACAGCAGGAGGGAAAGTATGAGTAAGTAGTAAGACAGCATGCCAGTAGGTAGCACCTGGAAGTGAGTATTTGAATTTATGTACATCTTGGGCCTGGGCTGTGAATGTTATATGTGATGTTTAAACAGTGTTATGTAATGAAAATCCTGAAACTGTTATTCTTAGTGGTGCAGCTTTGGTGACATCAGTGCTGTTTGCTTTCAACTGTTCTTGCCTGTTTTAAAGCAGAAAATGTGCTGTCATTCTAAGGTGTAATACTGAAAGCTATACATGAAATGTATGAGCTTCAAAAGTATAACAAGTGTATTTAAAAAAAAGGGGGGTGGGGGAAGGGGAACAGAAAAGGTTCATGCAGAATCATAAAGTTCTGCTGTGATGTTCATCCTCAGAACGAACATCTGTAGTTCTAAAGCCTGTTCTGCAGTCATTCTCTCTCATGTCCCCAGCTGACATTAAAAATGAGTTTGTTTTTTTATTTTGGTTTATCCCCTTTCCAATTTTCAAATGCTGAGACAAAATTCATGCAGAAAAATGCATACTGATTTTTTTCTAAGGGTTCAAAATAAAGCGTGCTTTGAAACATTGTTCCCCTCTTTCATATCTGTTCCTCCTTGCTGCAGAACTAAACAGTGGATGTCCAAGGCTTTTCTTGACTCTGAGAAGGTACTGTTGAAAGAGGGAAAAAAAAAAAATAGTTTCATGTCCTATGTAACTTCTTAAAAATGGAATTATAAGAATCTTTAAAAGAGATTTCAAAAAGTGTTTTAAAACAAAGAAACAAACCACCCCACAGCATAGCTCTAATCTGGATAGCTTAATTTTAAATGCACATAAATGTAATAAAATTCACATTTGTAAATAGCCACTCCAAAACCTGGGGAAGGTGTATATAACTTCCTCTAATATGGAGAAGAGGAAACTCAGAAAACAGCCCACTAACAGCAAAGTCAGGAGTGGAAAACAAATTCTACCAAGCTGTAGTCCCAAGCTTAATAATTGTGAACTGTTTCTGATTGGTACTGGAAAAAGTTATAAGCTGTTCTGATTTCATTGCAGTGCTCTATATAACCAGGAAGAAAAAAAAAAAAAAGTGTTGCAGAAACAGTCTGGCCTTATACTCATCCTTTGAAACAGTAATAGTGCTTGGAGAGGGACTAATGGAGAGGGACTAATGGATGCTTTTTTTTTTAATTTTTTTTTTTTAATTGAGTGGTAGTTCTCTCAAGCTACCTCGTAAAAGGCATAGGAAGTAGCTTTTACTTTAAAAATGCTCATTGCCCAAATTTACAGCAGCATTTTTGGGCTTGGGTGTTTAGTAAAGTCTACCATGATATTTTGTTCAGTGGTGTGCAGTATTCTAACCAGCTGTGTTCAGCTGTGCTCTTTCTGACACTGCCAGTATAGTGCTCAGAGATTGGGAGAATACTGCAGGAATGGGGATTCCTGAGCCTTTTTCAGTCTCTGACTCGGCTGATTATCTGGCTTGTGTTTAGTTGCCTCTATAAACTGGGACTTCCTACCCTTTCTGTAAAAGATGAACTTCAACATTTTCAAATCAAGGATGCTAGCAGAGTCATAACGTAATCAGTAAAAGCAGTAAGCACGCATTCTTTTTAACTCTTCTCCTTATGCATATGCATTTATTAAAAGGATATTTTATTGCTAATGATTTTATATTCTGCGTTATAATAGAACATGAGTTCACAGTAAACTCATTACTGAATCTGTATTCCAGAGTCCATTAAAAGAACTACGTACCATTTGTTACATTTATACAACATACTACAGAAGTAGTAAAGACTTGCTTTCATTTAGTGGGTTCAGGCCCTGAATTGCACCTGCAGGAGGCTGTGTACAGTAACTGGAGGTATCTAGCCACAGTTACTTTGACTTTTTCATTCTAATAATTTGCATACTTGACCACTAGTAAGATGGGTTGAGGTCACTACACAAGGGTGGGCATTTAGAAGCAATAAGAGGCTCTGCATAACTGTGTGACGTAAGAGCTGTATCTTTCTGTGCACACACGAGGGGGCAGAGTTAACCTTAGCATTTTTACTAATACTTAGGTCAAACTTGCTGATTTTGTTGGAGGAGAAAAGGGGCAGAGAAAGAGAGCTTCAGTCTCTGTTTAGAGTCTGCTGTGCTTCAGAAGCTATAAATAAGGCTTTATACCAGCTTTATTGCATCATACGTGCAGTCTGAAGTGGCTTTGTATTTTTAGTTGCTTAGGGAGTGAACTCTAGAAAATCTGCAGAAGTGAGAGGAAAGGCTAGTTTTTCCTGAAAATGGATGGTGGACTACTGAAGGCAGGTTCTGCAGCTTGAGCTGTACTTGGACCTAATAATGCTTTGGAAAAACCAAAATAAGTGGTGAATACAAGGAGACAGCAGCATATGGATCCCCTAAGAGGTTCCAGTAGTGTAGTGAATGTAAGTTTTATTACAGTACAATACAACAACAAATGAAGTATGCTTTTTGTAAAATGACTTTAGGCAGGAATGTACAGTGATTTCTTCTTCCCCATCCCCAGCATCCAGGTGCTGTTAGATGGAATCCAATGTAGCCTTCCCTGGTTTTAGAATCTAGAAAGTAAATCACAAAAGGAGAGGTCACTTACAGGCCTTTTGCAGAAGCAGCAACGTAACAGAGTCCTTCAAAGTCAGAGCCAGGACTAAGCAACACATTGTTATTTCTTTATATATAAACTTGCTATGTGTGTTATGCACATCCAGCAAAGATAACATTCAGCCACTTAAAATACACTGATCTCTGAAAGCAGGTCTTTTACAGAGCTTGAAGTGTCTTGTATGCGACTCCCATTGTGCTGTTGAGCAGAAAAACATAGTTCAGTATTTGTGAACTTACCAAGATTTTTTTAATACAAATGTTGAACCAAAGCAGGCAAAAGTTATGTCTCAGCCTGACTTGTGGTGAGAGGACTAGTCTGCTTTCACACATACTACCACTATTACGAAATTCAGGGGGGTTTATTTTTAAGGAAAACTTCTATAATGAGTGATGCTTGGAGCAGAGGATTCTACATTGCATTATCTGAAATGTAGCACTAATGTGGGAAGTAGCTGCACATTGATGTATATGGTGCAGTGAGCTTGTAGCATCTGTGATCTGTTCCCTAACCAAGGTGACTGATTTGGAAGGCAGGGGGGCAGAACTTGGCTTTATGCCATGTGAGGTATAATGCTGCTGAAGCTTAAATGCTATAGGGCTTACAATGTGACAATGATATATATCTATATTTAAAAGTCTGACTTACGTCTAGTATCTACTTATATTCTGCATATACCTAGTAGATAATTATTTTCATCTATCATGCTTGCTTTAGTGCTTTCTTTGAGTCATAGCCACAGACATAAAAACATTTGGGGATCGCTTTCTTCAGTAAGCTTGGATTTTGTCTTAAATGATTAACATTTGCATCCTGAATATAGAAATAATAGACTCAACACCAGCTGGCAAGAAGATGTGATGTCTTTGTACTCTTTCAGTTACATCTCTTTTGAGAGTAAAAAGACTGGTTGTATAAGTATGCTTAAAATCTCCAGCTAAACTAGCCCATAGACATAGGACTTGTAACTATAAAATGCTTAATGGCCACCGAAGTTAAATGATTTAAAAAGTTACTTTAACTTAAAGTCAGTAATTCCTGCAGTAGAATTATTTCAAATATGGCATGGCAGAGACAGCTAGGGCTCTTGGCAGGAGCTCCCTAAGCAGGTTACTGGCTAGGTTATGAAACCTGTCCCCCCTTCATGAATTTTACAGGCATTTTCTCCCTTTGCACAGGTAGTTGCAGCTTACCATCTGTAGAGAAATGGGTTTAAATACTGCAAGTGGTCCTTTATGCTCCTTGAAGATAGGTGTTACCTCCTACTTCAGAGCTATTTAGGCACTCCATTCCCAACCTGCATCTTCAGGATATTTCTAAAACCTGAGCTGGGATTTTATCCTGATGTTCTAGTTTAACCAAACACCATATAGATAACAAGGGGTGGGGTGCCCAGTCCAGCAATGATCTGGATTCTTTAACTTTTTTTTTTTTGGACTCTAATACTAAGACACTTAATGTCTTACCTTGTTTTATCAGGTGATCGAGCACGTAGGTCTCCTCGGAAGCTTCCCACTTCTTTGAAGAAGGAAGAAAGGAAGTGGGTTCCACCTAAATTCCTGCCACACAAATATGATGTCAAGCTGAAAAATGAAGATAAGGTGAGTTGTCCATTTGAATCCTTTTTATTATAACATGAATATGCAAGTTTAATTAAATAATCACTATTGGTGTGTCTATACAGCCCAATGTAGTACTTTATGCTGGGGTCATGGTATTGGAAGCAGGATGGCTGTAGTTGTCTGTGAGGCTGGCTAGCCTGGCTGTTATATAATTGGGTTTTGTCCATGGAGACACCTGACAATTCCCTGGTACCACATGCTGAGTCACAGTGCTATGGTAGCTTTAGAGTGGTTGCTGTTAACTGGTTAATCTCTGGTCAGGCAGTTAATGAAACTTGGTCAGAGGTAGACCAGTTAAATCATGAGCGGCAGTTGCTGCTTTTGTTCTAACTGAGCTTCTCTGACAGTCATAGGTAGCTGTGCTTCGAGAAGCTCTGTGTAGCTGCAGCACTGCTGCGTGCTTTTTGTCATCTCTTTGCTAATTTGACGAGAGAGGCAGTGCTGACCTCAATTTAATGAGTACCACTTGCAGAGTAACTCCTCTGGTCTCAGGAAAAAAATCAAAACAAAATAAACATTAATATGTAAAAGCTTTTAAGTTAGTAGTAAGCAAAAGCTGGAGGAAGGTCAGAGATGAAGTAGTGGGCTTTGGCAAGAAATCTGCAACATAAACTAACGTTTTTTACTTTTTTGGCTAACTGAATCTCCTGCCAATCTCTATTGTGCATCTTGGTTCTGCAAGTTCTGTTTGGTTTGTTTTGAGTCTTTGCAAGAGAGCTTTGAAAGAGTGAAGAGTTTGTGGACATGAAGCAGTACAATTGTCCTTGCTCCTTTTAGCCATATGGTATGTATTTATAATGTGGTTAGAAGTTAAATGTTAACAGTTTGTCTGTTTGTTATCTCCAAGATCATCAGCAACGTACCAGCAGATAGCTTAGTCCGTACAGAGCGTCCTCCCAACAAGGAGATCCTGAGGTACTTCATCCGTCACAACGCGCTACGGGCCGGCACATGTGAGAATGCCCCGTGGGTAGTGGAGGATGAGTTAGTGAAGAAATACTCTCTCCCCAGTAAATTTAGTGACTTCTTGCTTGACCCACATAAGGTAAGAATTCCTAAAAGTACCTCCTTTGCTTTCTCACCCACTCCCCACCCTTAAACAGTCTTGGTAGAGACTTCAGTGTGCCAGTTGGATTTTGTTGCTCCCAAGCTTACATCAACTTAGAGAGATGCAGAACAGGAAGGCCCACTCTTTTGAAGATTGACCCTTTGAGAGGTGACACAGCTTGAATGTCTGAAACAGTGGTCTACTTTGAAAATTTGAGGTGTAACTGCCTTTTCTTGATTTTTCCAATAGTTTGCATTACTTGTCTACAAGTAGAGACATGATTTCATGGTGTAAGACAAATGGAAGAGCTATAGTCCTTGCCTGGTAATGTCAGTTATTGGGTCTTTTTCATGGTTACAATGCAAGAGTTGGATGTTGTATTGGCTTTGTGTGGCAAAGTTTTGGTAGCGGGGGGGGTTACAGGGGTGGCTTCTGTAAGAAGCTGCTGGAAGCTTCCCCTGTGTCCGACAGAGCCAATACCAGCCGGCTCTGAGACGGACCCGCTGCCGGCCAAGGCCGAGCCAATCAGCAATAGTGGTAACACCTCTGTGATAACATTTTTAAGAAGGAAAAAAGGTTGGGACAGACAGAAATGGCAGCTGGAGAGAGGAGTGAGAACATGTAAGAGAAACAACCCTGTAGACACCAAGGTCAGTGAAGCAGGAGGGGGAGGAGATGCTCCAGGTGCCGGAGCAGAGATTCCCCTGCGGCCCGTGATGAAGACCATGGTGAGGCAGGCTGTCCCCCTGCAGTCCAGGGAGGTCCATGGTGGAGCAGTTATCCACCTGCAGCCCGTGGAGGACCCCACGCTGGAGCAGGTGGGTTCCCAAAGGAGGCTGTGACCCCGTGGGAAGCCCGCGCTGGAGCAGGCTCCTGGCAGGACCTGCGGATCTGTGGAGAGGAGCCCACGGAGCAGATTTTCTGGCAGGACTTGTGACCCCATGGGGGACCCACGCTGGAGCAGTGTGCTCCTGAAGGACTGCACGCTGTGGAAAGGACCCACGCTGGAGCAGTTTGTGAAGAACTGCAGCCCATGGGAAGGACCCACGTTGGAGAAGTTCGTGGAGGACTGTCTCTTGTGGGAGGGACCCCACACTGGAGCAGGGGAAGAGTGTGATGAGTCCTGCCCCTGAGGAGGATGAAGCGGCAGAAAATAATGTGTGATGAACTGACTGTAAACCCCATTCCCTGTCCCCCTGTGCCGCTGGGGGGGGGTTGGTAAAGAATCCGGGAGTGAAGTTGTGCCTGGGAAGAAGGTAGGGGTGGAGGGACAGTGTTCTGAGATTTGGTTTTATTTCTCATTACCCTACTCTGGTTGATTTGTAATAAATTGAGTTAATTTTCCCCAAGCTGAGTCTGTTTTGCCCCTGACAGTAATTGGTGAGTGATCTCTCCTGTCCTTATCTCGACCCACAAAGTCTTTGTTATATTTTCTCTCCCCTGTCCAGCTGAGGAGGGGGAGTGATAGAATGGCTTTGGTGGGCACCTGGCATCCAGTCAGGGTCAACACATCACAGATGTGTTTGACTTCATGATTCTTGGTTCTTGTATGGTGCTTGATTGAGTGATGGCAGATACCACAAATTTTGTACTGAATACTCTGAGTAGCAGGGATGGGGTTTTTTTCCCAGCCCTTTGTAATGACCAGCCAAATATACTGGTAACTGAGTAAATGTCATATCATGAAATCTGCTGGTTTAAAATTCATCTTTGGATGTAGAAAGCACTATTTTGTTCATTTAATAAACTCGCTTTTTTCATGGACTCCGTCTTTGTCAAGCATTGTTCTAAAACTAGAAGAGAAATATTTGCTATATCCCTTTTTCCGCAATAGGAGGAGAACACCTCATTCTAGCAAGCTTCTATGGACTCTTCTGAACACTTGTAAATTTGCTTAAAGGGAAAAATAAATTCTTCATATTTGAGCTGTGTTTACCCTTGCTGTAGTATTTGGGATCACTGCCTTAAGAGAAATTAAAGTATTTGCTGGTGGTGTACAAACTCTTTTATTCAGCGCATTGATGGATGGAGGTGTACCCTTAGTATAAGAAAAAATACAAAACTGTAAAATCTTCGGTTTGACTTACAGAAGTCCTTACCTTTATGTTTAGGGGTGGCACTTTCTGTAGCGTGTTTCCCACTTGGCATAGAGAATGAATTTATATTGAGTTTTTTTTAATTTTGAGAAGTGCATGCAGAATTTATTAATCCAGAATTAGTGTTCTGACAAAATAATTTTGTATAAGTGACAGTTGGACATACATTCTAAGTTGTAGATCTAATATTTGTGAATTTGTAATTATCATGATTCGTATCTTTGCTGGATGCTTTCAGCTTAGGTAATTGTCTTCAACAAATATTTCAACACAATTTTTGTAGAATGAAGTTATGCAGGCACTGGATTTGGTGATTGTGCAATCTTCAGTAAAAATTTCTCTAATGGGCTAATGAGGGCTGTTTAAACTAAAGTCTTCAAGAGTGAACATCCATGAGCCGGAAAATCTGAATATTCCTATGGCAGTCTTAAATTGATCACATTTGTGTATGTCTGTTCTTAAATAAATGCTTCTTAGATGCTTGCACCTTTTGCTGTGCTTACCACTGTGGAATTTTTTATTGCTGAGGAATCTCAAATTTTCAGCCCCTGTTTTCTGGTAATTTTATCCATAACCTAAAGGTTATATCCTTGTATTTTATTTTTCACTTCTTGAAATATATTAGTATTCTGGGTGCATCCTGAAACTGAATTTGAGATGCTGACGTAGTCCTGAAATCAGTCTCTCTTTGGCTCTGGGTTAAACTGTTCTGTGCTTAAAGTATGCTGTCATGTAGGTTATTTCAGCAGGTTAAAAACAGTCAGATATTCAATCGTGTTACTTCAGAATTGAATCCTGTCTCACCTTCATTCTAGATACTTTCAGGCAATTCAGAAGCCAGTCTGTAAAATCCTGTCACCCATCACTTCTGTGCTCCTTCAGTTTTCCTCTGGGTGGTGTGCTGGGTGGGGTCCAGGACTGAACCCTACATGACTCAGTAAGAAATCTCTGAGCAGAGGAATAGTTTTTGAAATTAATGTCAATGTTTTGCAGGCAAACCGCCTTCCCACAACCTTTTAAGTAGAAACAAAATGGTTTTATGTAATGTAGTAGGAAACATTTAAAATTCTTCATAGTGTTTCATTTTATAAAGTTAAATTGAACTTTCTGGAATGGGCTAATGACTTCATAACCAACATAGTGACTACAGTGCAGAATATTGAAAGCTGTTGCAGAAGCCTGTCACCCTTAACGTATTGAGTACTCCTTGTTCACTGGAAAAATACATTAAAAATAAACATAGGCAAAAATAATTGACAGAAAATTATCTATATAACCTTTATTTACTTTTAAATATTAATATAAAATCATTCTTTCTTTAATTTTAGTATATGACTCTCAACCCCTCAATCAAGAGGAAGAGCTCTCGATCACCTGACAGAAAGCCTTCTAAGAAATCCAAAGCTGATGGATCATCCCTGGGCCAGCCGCTGAGCCCTACTCTGTGGTGCCATGTGCATTTGGAGAAATCTATTATTGGCTCTCCACTGAAGGTGAAAAACTCTAAGAATTCAAAATGTCCTAAAGAGGAGCTGGAAGAGGTGATGAAAATCGTGTCACCTGCTAAACTTGGTTCTAACTTTCACATTCCAAAGAGGAGCCGACTGGGAAAGGGCAGCAACAAATCCTTGGACAAAAAGCAGAGAGGCAAAAGGGTTCTGAATGGGCAGAAATCATCGGGGAAATCAAAGTCTCCTAGGAAAGGCTTGAAGACCCCCAAGATGAAAATGAAACAAATGACACTACTGGACATGGCTAAAGGTACCACTAAGGTGTCCAGGGCTCCCAGGAATTCTGGAGGCACTCCTAGGTCTTCCAGCAAACCCCAGAAACATCTGCCTCCTGCAGCACTCCATCTCATTGCTTATTACAAAGAAAACAAAGACCGGGAAGACAAAAAAAGTGCTCTTTCCTGTATCATCTCCAAAACAGCTAGGTTACTTTCAAATGAGGATCGTGCCCGTCTCCCTGAGGATTTGCGAGGGTTAGTACAGAAACGCTACGAGCTTCTAGAGCACAGGAAGAAATGGGCCACCATGACAGAGGAGCAGCGAAAGGAGTACATGAAGAAGAAAAGGGAGAAGCTGAAAGAGAAACTGAAGGAGAGAGCAAAGGAGCGGAAGGAGAAGGAGATGAAGGAAAAACTGGAAAAACAGAAAAGATATGAGGACCAAGATCTTAAAGGGAAAACCTTGCCTACTTTTAAACTGGTTGATACTCCAGAAGGACTTCCTAATACACTCTTTGGGGACGTTGCTATGGTGGTGGAGTTCCTGAGCTGTTACTCAGGGTTATTGATGCCAGATGCTCAATATCCCATTACGGCAGTTTCCCTGATGGAAGCACTTTGCGCAGAAAAGGGAGGCTTCCTTTATTTGAACCGAGTACTGGTCATTCTCTTGCAGACCCTGCTGCAAGATGAAATTGCTGAAGATTATGCTGAGCTAGGAATGAAGCTTTCTGAAATACCACTTACTTTGCATTCTGCTTCTGAGTTGGTTCGCCTATGCCTACGCAAGTCAGATGTGCAGGAGGAAAGTGAGGTCTCAGATAACGTAGATGAAAGCAAGGATTTGGCAGCTTTTGAGGATAATGAAGTACAAGATGAGTTTTTGGAGAAACTGGAGACATCGGAGTTCTTTGAGTTGACTCCTGAAGAGAAATTACGGATACTTGGAGCACTGTGCCACCGGATTCTAATGACGTACTCGGTGCAGGACCATGTGGAGGCAAAGCAGCAGACGTCAGCTGAGCTGTGGAAGGAGCGCCTAGCTATCTTGAAGGAAGAAAATGACAAGAAAAGAGCAGAAAAACAGAAGCGAAAAGAAATGGTGGCCAAAACCAAGGAGAATGGGAAAGATGAGAATATGATGGGAAGAAATGAAAAGAAAAAAAACGAGATTATGAAAATAGAGCACCGGGTAGAAATAGAAGCTGATGATATGATAAGTGCTGTGAAGAGCAGGCGCCTTCTTGCCATCCAAGCCAAGAAAGAGAGGGAGCAACAAGAAATACAAATGAGAGGTAAGAAAAATACAAGGAGGGTAGAACATTTGTGTGTTGTGGAGTAGAGGGGACTAAGTTAATGGCAAAATTGACAGCCTGTTTTCAAAAGCATTACATGGTTTTAAGGGATTTACTCACTGGAGAAGTGTAATTCAGCTGCTATGGTTCCTATGGCAGCTCAAAATCTGGAATGTTAAGAAAAAGCAATAAATGCTTCTGGATTTTTATCTGTGGGCATCTTTTGTTCAGTACCTTTCTAATCCTGTCAGGCCCAGGAAGGTTGGAGAACAGAAAATCTGTTTTGGGGACAGAAAACAACCAACCAACCTTGTCTGCCTTCAAACATCTTCTGGCTCTTATGTACAGAGGAGATATTTCCTGCCTAAAAGCTAGTTCCTACAGCTGCTGCTGGCCTTGCTGCCATGTGCATCAGGTTGATGCTAGGAGCCCTTCTCCCAGATAAGGACTTAGGCAATAAATTTCAGTTTACAGTTTCTCACTTTAAAGAATTAGTTATGGAGTTGTATAAATATAAACTGCTCAAACCTTTATAAATCACAAGTTGCAGTAACAAACTTTGTATGCCTCTGTGTAAGTAGTGCATTTTGCAAAGGAGTATGGAATATGAAAAGCAAAATACTTTGGAACTGCACTTCAGGGATTCTTTTGATTGTAAATGTGGGTACTGGGCAGGTGGAGGTGGACAGCATAGCTCATCTAGGTTGTTATTTCCCTTCTGAAACAGTTGAGGGACAAGCATCCCGCATGGAGCCTGGCTTATCTGCCATACCTGGAATCTGGGATTATCTGTTCTAGGAGACCAAGAATAGGTAACTAACATGGAATACCCTGAGGCTCCTAAGGAAGTAGACTGGATACAACCATGCCTCCCATTGAAAGTAAATAGACTTTTCAGATCTTCTGTTAACAACTGTGAGTCTCAGAAGTATCAATAAACTGCTGAAGATCTGGAGTGCTGTCCTAATTCTCCAGAAAAACAAAATACCAAATATCTAACGTGCTGTAGCTGAATGGCCTCCTGGCCCCAATTCTTGTAGTGTTCCAGTTGTTTGACAGCAAGTTCATGTTCATGATAAGATTTTACTGCAAAATTAAATACAGTTTGGACACTACTCCTTGGGATACTTCTTGTTCTCACTTTATAGTTTGTACTAGTTATATATGAAGAAGAGCAATATTACATTGATAAGAATAATTTGGCTTGTGTGTTGAGGAAGTTTGATTCATTCTTTTGGACTTCACAAGGAAAACTAGGTCTCTGGCAGGGAAGGAAGGATTAAGCCTTACTGCTCAAAGTAAGGTTTGAATTCATATTGCTTCCTTTCCACATAACAAACCCCAACATTTCAGGCATCCAGGGCTTCTTTTACCTGTTAAGTGGTTGCTACCAGACAAAAAGGTACCCTCAACATACCAAAGATCTTGGTTAATGTTGATGGTGCAGTAGTTAGGGCTGTAGGGTTAGCAGCTCGGAGCTAATCTGTTCTGGACTTCAGACTTGGAGGCTGGTGTGGTTTCAGTATGTGAAAAATAGTTCTGGGTGACCACAATGAGAACTGCATCAGTGTGCTCCTACCATCACACAGGCCTTCTGGGGGCTTTTTCAGCCTACTGGCTTTTACACCACTTCAGTTGCATATGCTTTTAATAATGTTAGTATCTCTGGGGGAAGTAAAAGAGTAGTTGCTGACAAAACACCTATTGTACAGTGATTCAATATTCATATATATGAACCACTGCGCAATAGGTGTTTTGTAAGCAACTATTCTTTTACATATATATAGATAAAGATCTCAGTCAGAGGTTTCTTTTTTGCTGCTCTGGTAACATCAGTAACACTGGGAGCACTAACCTCTTTCAAGTTAAACCTATCAAGGTTGCAGCCAGTGCTACCAAGCTAGTCTCAGCTCAAAAAAGAACCCAGTGTAAGAAAGCATAAATGTATTTTTCTGTTCTTTCTTGACTTCAAAAGAAGTCAATACAGAACTCCCCATTGAGTTATATCTCAATGATTAATATCATGATTAATATCTGTATTTTCTTGATAGTAAGAGTCAAGTAATTTCATTTCCATGTTACTGCGGCGCTTACTAATTGTTCTTTGCCTGATCACTCCATGAAGCAATAGCTCCCACAGAGTCTGTTGGAGGAGAATGGAGAGCTGGAAGCTTATACAGCTAACAAAGCCTGCTAGAGAGGAAAGTACCAACTCAGACTAGCGTGCCATCACAATTGAAGATGAGATGGGGGGAGGAACCCTTTAGTATGGTGTCTTCGTTCTCATTTTGTTTGAACAGTTTCGGCATATGACTAAATTTAAGTTTCTGTTCTTTCCTTGCCTCTTCCTGTCTGGCACTTGATGGTACCTGCTGCAACTGGTCTTTACAGTTGCACAGAAAAAAATACCTGTCTCATGAGTGCCCACAACATCCCATGTCGTAAGCATTGAAGAGTTTGCTGGCAGTGCGGCTTGTTTTGGTTGGAGTCTTGGCTTTTGAGAGGAGGGTACTGAGGAGGAGAGTGAAGTGTGCCTTGTGCTAGCATCAGGTGACAGCAGCAAGTCTTGAGAAGGTGTCAGGGAGAGAAATTCTGGGGGAATCGTATCACCTCTGTCTTCTTCTAGTGGAAGGTGAGAACAGTACTTCCTGTAATATGGGTCTCCTGATGTGGTTTGCAAGACTCAGATTTAGGTCATATGAGGCATTTGGTGCTGTGAGAGTGGCTATTGCTAGTTGTTCTGATTTCAGTACTTTGACAGAGGGAGAGGTCATAAGGTTTAGGGAGGAGTTGGTATTTACAGATATATGGGTGCAGGTGCTTGTGTCTGGCAGGTATGGATTAACAGGACAATTTTGCCATGCTGCAATGAATGTAAGTTAGTATGTTGTTACTATATTATTATATAAAAGCTGGTATATCGAGTTGGTGTAACAAATGCAAAGGTATGTTTTTCAGTATGTCTCCTCTAATCAGTCAGGATTGATTACATTGGCAGGACTTCAGAGACTTACCAGGTATTTACTAATCAACTGTTATCAAACCTATCTTTATACAGAAAATGGCTGCAAGATGAAGAATAGGTTAGTAGCCCTGGGAAAAGTCCTAGCAAGAAGTTAGCTTTCTCCCTGGGTCAGCAGCCAACATATGATATCTATATGCTCATTTTTACCTGCCCCAGTCCACCTCACCCCTTCCATATGGTCTCATTACATCTGCTTCAAACCCTGCTTTGTGATGTAAAGATAAGTCTTCATTTTTTCATCCTTTTTATTTTTTTCCTCAAGTTTTCTCTGGACACAGAAGAATGTTGCCCATAGCCTTTTGTGAAAGTCATGAAGGGGTGATGTTTTTTTTAGACTGACATCAGTCTCTGAAGAGCCAGTGTGACTCAGTTTCATGTTTTGTTCCTTTTTGTTCAGGCAGTTCTTGGTGGAAGTACACCTATTCTTCAGAGATGGGCAAAAGTGTAGAGACTCTTGAACCATCATGAGGAGCATAAATCCTGTTGACCTTAATGTTTTGTCTTGTGGCGGAAGCTGCCTTCCTTCTTGCTCCTTACCTAGACATGTGAAATGACATGTTTTGTTCTGTAAGGCTCTTGCCAGGGAGCCTGTGATGCCAGGATTTAGGCCACTACATATTTTCCTTCCCTTCTTTTTTTGTCAACAGCAATGGATATTGAGAGCTACTGAAATTCCAATACTTCTGTCATGAGTGGGAAACCTGAGGGTTCTATTTTAATGCTTTTCCACATCATAGCATATATGGGAAAGCATGAGGTGTTACGAGATCTGACTTGGTTGCTGTTGTGAGACAGTTGTGCCTGGAAGAGGTCTCTGTTGTGCCAGATCTGGTTTTTTGGTAGGTAAGGTTGTGGGGAGAGTGTTCCTCACAGCTGCAGTTGTGGAAATGCAGGTGTCCATTAGCCACGCTGACCTCTGTAGTGTCACAGCTGGACCGCTCCCAACACTTGAGCTGGCCAGAGCAGAAGTCCTTGTCATATACTGTGCTGTAGCTGAAGATCTTTGACCCTGTTGTTATATGGGATTGCACAGCAATGGATATCACTTTGTTGGTCTAGAATGAGAAATAATAATGAGGACTAATTCCTCCAGACAATTTTTATCCAGACTTTCCTCTTTCCTCAGCCCAGTTCATCCTTATGCCTTGACTTAATTCTTGAGTTTTTTCTAGAATGGTGGGTGTAAAGTAAGTTGAAGGGTAGGTGGCTGTGCTAAAAGAATGTTAACCAAAGTCACCGATAAATTTTTTTTTTTTTTTTTTTTTACCCCCATGATGTAGTAAAATAAAAGAGAATATTGATGCCTGGATACAATAAAAGAAATCTAATACTTCTCTGTGCTAATTCCAACAGTGAGAATGGAGAAAGAAGCAGAGGAAGAAAGAATCCGAAAGCATAAAGCTGCAGCTGAGAAAACTTTCCAGGATGGAATTGCCAAAGCAAAGCTGGTGATGCGCAGGACCCCAGTCGGCACTGATCGTAATCATAACAGGTAGGAAAGGAAATGATCCTGAGCTGCTAGCTCTCCCCTCTTGAGAGGAGCTTTATCAGATAGCGGTCCCCAAGAAATGGTTGATATGGAGGATGTTGAGAGGACTTCCTGTCAATTGAACTGTGGAGGAGTGCAGAAGTGAGTTTTTTGTGTATATAGAGTGTAATGGCCTTCACTGGTTTACATGGCCAGCTTTTTGAGGCCTTCTTGTGGAGGTCAGGATCCACTAGCCTGTAGAGCTTCAAGTGCTTGCATCAGTGCTCAAGAACCTAATTACCAGCTGCTTTTTTTTTTTTTTTTTCATGTTTGTTGCACAGGAATGCGCTTAGAATGGATTCTAATAAAAGCTTTTCATGTTTCTCAGCTGTGCCAATATAAAGATATACATGCATTCAGTTTTTATTGAGTCAAGCACACAGCTGCTTCTTCCCTCTATGCAAATAGAAGTGAATGTGTGTAACTAGCCAAAAGAGGAGACAGGTACCTGTTAACATATGTGTTTTCTACAGGTATTGGCTGTTTTCGGATGAGGTTCCTGGCTTGTTCATTGAGAAAGGCTGGGTACATGATAGTATAGACTACAGATTCATCCTTCCCCATCAGAAAAAAGAAGATTTTAAAAAGGACTACAGCTCAGGAGGTATGATTAGCCTGCTTCTCTGTGGGTATTTCCTTTGTTGCTGTCTGACTGTTAGAATGGATTTGTGAATGTGAGGGAGAACTGTCTAGTCTGAGTGTTTTCATGGGGTACTCTGATTTAAGCCTTCTTTAAACTCCAGAAGCCTGCACACAGGAGAGCCCGATGCTCATGATGATCTTCCTGCTGCTGCGGGTCTTGAAACTGCCTGCAATGTGCCACATAAGGACCACAGGACACAATCACCTTTCTCTTAAAAACAGTGAGGTTGATGTCAATTGTGGACTAATCCCTCTGGTTTACTCTGAACATGCTGTGTTGCAGTGTGCCAGACTTCTTGGACAAGTAGTCAGTTGTGTGTTGCAGAGAGTGAGGGTATCCATCACAATGCTAACATTCCACCAGTGGCAAGACTCCCAGATTAACCTGTGAAATAGTATCAAGCAGAACAGTCTTATAGATACCTATAGCTTTGCTGATTGAGACCATTTTGGCAAGCAGCCCTCTTACTGAACGTGCAGGTGAGGTGCAAGGACTAGCTGAAGTTCTAGTGCTTCCTCTGTAATTTTGCGTGGCTGACAAGGAGCCTTGCAGGCAGAACTTGGACATGCACAAAAACCAGTCTGTGGGGAGGGAAACTTAACACTTCTATGTGGAAATAGGTCTTGGTACAGAAGAGTGTGTTATAATCTGACTCCAGTTGCAGTTTCAGTCCTGATCATTTCTTGCTTTTGAAACATCATAGGCTGGCATTGAGTCCAACTACAGCAATACTGCATGTGAGAGGCTATATTGAGTTAAATCAGAGAGCCCTCACTTGATGGTATTTTGTCTTGGACAATGGGCAGAGTAGACATCTGTAGAAGAATGAAACGGGGCAAACCTACAATGAGATACTACATCCAGCATGTAGCTTTCCAGCCATCTGTGTCTTGGTGTCTTGTTGAGCTGCAGGTAGTATCATTAGTGGCCCTCGATGGGTATATTTTCTTATGTGAACTTTTTCAAATATTGACCAGCCATGTTCCTGTACACCAGCTTGCTTCCAGCTGCATTAATTTCTCAACTGCTGCCTGTGTATTTGCCCAGCTAGTGTACAAGATTTCAGCAAGTTCCTTTTGAAACTTAAGAAGCAAAGGCTTAAATAAGCAAAGGTTTAAATTCATGTCAGACTGTCTGAGATGCTCAGAAATACAAATACATCTTATTTATAACTCATTCAGTTCTACAAGTACTTTTTCAGTATATAGCTAAAAAGTGAAACTAGTTTTATGTATTTGAAATAGTAGGAATGCTTTTCTTAATTTTATGTATGTGCTTTATAATGCAGTAATTTCTTTAAAAATCTGTTATCTTTTTTCATATTTCTATAAATGCATATACTGTGAGCTTTAGAAAACTAATGCTGGATTAGTTTTCCCTGACAAATGTATTGCTGGCCTAGATGCTGAATATAAACACTTACCTGGAGATAGGTTAGTTTTTGCAAAATAAAAATGCTCACTGAGGAAGATGAAGGAGAATACACTTGAGCTTGTGCTTTTCTTTTACAGACAAGCGGAGGAGCACTGGCACTGATGGCAGAGTGAGCAAGCTTCACCGGTCTGTGCATGCTGCAGACCTTCCCACAGAGACCACTGCACCGAAGCAGGGACAGAACTTATGGTAACACATGCTTTTATAGCTGCGAAGTACTCAAAGGAAACTAGACAGATGGAACCCTACTATATACCTATTACTCTTTCAGTACTTAACAGTTGGATTAGCTTAGCAGCTCTCCAGGCCTCTGTTACTGATACTATTACTAGTAGTGAATGGCTAATAGGGCAGCCAGTCCAAGAGCCAGTGGAACCATTATGATCAACCTAATCAATCAGTCTTCAAGCCAGTATAAATTAAGCTGGTAAACGCTACTTCGATGTATTGCTTTTTAAATATTTTATATTCAGAAGAATTGTTAATTTAGAAGAATTGCTGCGTGCTTTTTTCAGTACTCGTAAGCATTACTTAAAAAAAAAAAAAAAAAAAAGAGGAGGGGAGCAGTGACTTAGCTATTCTTTCATGGTTCATCTCAGCAGACCTAAATTGTGGCACATGAGGTCCTTGAGCACACAAAATTAAAGTCTGCATTGAGATCTTTGGAGACAGGCCTATATCCTGCGTGTTCTTGTACTATGTAAGACATGCAGAGCCATCCCACAGTTCCTTGTCAGTGTCTTCTTCTAGGCTTCACAGCAGACTATGGTGGTGTCCATTTGTTCTCCTATAGCACCGTATCATGGAGTTGATTTTTGTTGCTACTGATAATTATAGCTTAGCATTCTTCCCTTGTTATCCCTTTAATGCTTCCCAATGCCAAGCAGTAGCCACCAGCCTGTCTTTTAAGTGAATCAAATTTGAACACTACCTTTTGGCATGTTTGATTGGGACTTGCTCCAGTACTTGGCGCTACCAATGTCTTTTATCTTTAAAGAAAATCTCCTATGTCAGCTGTTGCCCTGTGTGGTAAGGAGCAATCAGCAGTGTCCCTGTGCCAGAAAATATTGGCTACAGCTTTACCTACTAAACTACCTATGAAGGACTCTGCGGGTTTTTTTGTGGTTTGTTTTTTTTTTTAGATAAGCCTGAGAAGTAACTGTCACAAAGTACTTGCTTCTGCAGGTCCCCTATTAGCAGTGGCTTTTCCCCAGAGTTTTCCACTGCTGACACACAAAGTAGAGTTACTTGGTCTTTGATAAATATCACCAGTTGTGAGCTTAGCTCCAAAGCATAGTTCCACTGCTGCAAGTTAGAACTACTTTACTAAAGATGTTCCTGCTCCCCCACCAGGAACTGTCAGAGAGACTGAAATTTCTGGATGTCGTGATTCATCTAAACCATCAGCATTGTGTGCTGACTCTTTGTATTGCTCTACCCCTTCTCTTTCATTGCTAGCAGGTCATAGGAGATAGCAGAGTTTCTTCTGCATGCCTTCACTCTGTCCAATATTGCCATGTCAAATCTCCACCCCTTTTTCAGTCTAGTCCTTTGCACATCTTGTCACATGGCCAAAATTCAAGCAATTGGGCTTTCCTAGGGAATGGGTGCTAAACAGGAGGTTGCAGAGGACAGTACGATCCACAGGGAAGTCCTCTCTGCTCTTTCTAACCGTCTGTTCTAATACTTGATCTTCATTCAGCAGAGGTGGCAAGATGTGTTCCAGCAGAAAAACAAATTATATAAGGAAAACAGTAGCTTAAATTAATAGCACATATTGCTATAAGCTGAAGACTAACATAGAGGCAAATCGGATGAGTTAAGTAACACAGAATCCCTGCAGTTTGTAATTCCAGGCTGAACTTGAAAAAGCATAGTATTTGATGTTACAGTGTTGAATTGCTCTATCAGGCTGGCAACTCTGTGACATGCTGAGAGTGATCAGAGTGGTTACAAAGGTAGGAATGCTTTATGAAGTAACTAGTCATACAGCCCAGGAGAAGCAGCTCTTTGAACCATGTCCTGTGCACTCTTGGGACTGAATTATATTCTGTTACTAAGAGCTGATTTGTATGAAGTGGCCATAATATGTGGTATTCTGCTCTTTTTTTAAAAAGAGAACAACAAAAAGAATTAAGAAGTTTGTTTGGGGCAGGGGGGGAAGCTTAAAGTGGCAGCCAAAAGCCTAAAATGCTTTCAAAGAGATTGTCTTAAAGTTTCCATACTAGATGGTCAAAGCAAGTGCTGCCTCTTACCTTTGAAAAAAGGGTTGAGGAAACTTGGGAACAAAACAGCAGCAACAATAACAAAACATTCTCAGTATGGTTCACATCAGGATAAGGAAGCTATTAAAAATAAGAAGACCTACTTAAAAGCCATGATTGAGTCTAAATGAAGGAAGTAAAAAAGGATGATAAACCAAAGTACAGACTAAGGGCGAAACAATTTTTTTTTTTTTTCCTTGGGGAACAATCTTGCTTCACAAGATCTGTTGTTACAGGGCCTGCCTTAGTATAAGAGGGAAGCTCTTCTCATGAGTGAATAATTGGCTAAGAAATACAAAAAAAATTACAGAAATACTCTAATTTGTATTTCAGCAGGGAGATGGAGAGTAATGCTAGAGGAGAATGGGGAAGTCTCCTAAAGAAAGAGGATTTTCTTTTGATGCAGAAAAAAGGGATCAGGAAATGAAACTAGCAAATGGCAGTTTTGAAATAGGAAAGTACTACTTCAGATCATACAGCTGATGCATACAACTCACTGCTGCCAGCTGCTGTGGATCTTCAAATTTGTTACCTGTTCAAAGTACCAGTTGGACAAATTGCTGAAAGGAGTTCACTGACGAGTATTAAGCACAAAGGTTCTTGTCCTGGCACACAAGAAGTCCTCAAACCAGCAGATGCTAAAATCTGTAGGGGCAGGGTGAAGAAGTGTCACTACATGTCTGTTCTGCCTTTTTGCCACTCAGAAATAAGATGCTGAGTTGGCTGGGATTTTTTTTGGCCTGGCTGTAAAGCCACAGTGTCTTTGATTTCTGTCCTTTTTGGTACCTGTTAGGAAAGACTGCTAGCAATCACAGCACTTGCTGGTTTTTTTACTGAGAGTATCATGCCTGTGTGCATTGCCTGCCAAGCAGGTTGCTGGTGTCAGGATGTTGAGGTAAAGCAATGCAAATGGAAGATCTGAGCCAGGTGTAGGCCTTCATGCCCTTAAAGTGAGCAGGGGGCACAATGGCAGGTTTTCAAAGCAAAGGTAACTACTTCTAACTTAGCATTCTTCTGTGCTGTCTGCATGACTTTCTCCTAACTGACAGGGCCACCTAAAGCCATTTCCACAGATAAGCAGTAAGCTTCCTCAGCTGAGAGACTTTTCTTTAAAGCTCTAGAACTGCAAAGAGCCTGTTTGCTAAGTACCTATCTGACATCTGTCACCATTTACAGGTAAGCTTCTACAAAAAGACAAGTGACAACCTGAGAGATGCTATTTCAGGGGATAGCCAGTACCCAGAACTTCCCTCTGAGGAAATCTGTATTCCTATTACTGTATTTTCCTCTGTGGCCATTGCCATTGATCTCTCCAATCTCAAGGACTCTCATGAGCATAGATGGTTATGGAAGAGTCTCCTCCTTGGCTGCTTTTTGCACGTTGTCCTTGCACACCCTGAGAAGCCCTGAGACCACAGTGAAGTCCTTGGATATCTACACCCCTTGTTGTTGGGATACAAGGACTTGTTCAGCTATAACTCATAATGTTAGCATGTGGTGCATAGGAAGTTTCATTTCTTTGTGTTCTGCTTTAACTCCTGCCATCTTGTCTCTTTTTCCCAGTAGTACATCTAACGTGGGATTGAGACTAGCCTCACAGTGCACATAGAGCATCTTTAGCTTTACCCTTTTGTACTCTAGAGTGATGAGACTTTGAAATGAACACTAAATTAACTCCATGAATGGTTGTATTTCAGGGTCCTGCCCCTTTTCTCCTTGAGGGTGGGAGCTGGTAGGACATTGATAAAGCGAGAAATAGATTCCATACTTCTGCCAAGAGCTCTAGAAACAGTATTTCATGGAAGTGGTTTCTGCTTTCAGTACTTTGTCCCCAAAAAGAAGAGGGACCAGTGTTCTGTCCTAAAACCGCAGAGGCTGAATCATTGTTCTCATTCAGAATCATAAATGCTTGGTTACTTCTGTCTTCTCCAGACAGATGGACCAGTCCCCTTTCTAACATTGTGCACCACTTTCACTGATACTGATGCTTATTAAAAAATCTCCCCATTTAAAGCTTCTGGGCACATGGTCCCTGAAAAAGTCTTTTGTCCGTACCATAGTGCTTTGTGAGCTGTGTACATACTGGTCTTCCCTGCAAGAACCACGGGTTAATCACAACCTTTGCAGTGTATTAGTATGCAGGAAACTTCTTGCTCATCCTGGTCAGAAAGCAGATGAATTTTGGAAAGAGTGGCATCTCTGCAGAGTAACTCCCGTTGTTCTTCATCTATTAGGAATACACCATGATATGGCGGGTCCCCTCAGCAGACAATTTGAGTTAACCATGAGTGGGTGCTGACAGACTCCATTCTCACGCCTATATTCTACAGATGGAGTTCCCCTGTTTCCACCAACCCTCCAGAGCAGGTACTGATCCTGGGCTCCTCTAGATGTTATCCTCTTGATTTCTTCATTCCCTAGTCTGCAGTCCAGGTTTTATACCTTCCTCTGTCCCTTGCAGCCTGTAGCCTGAGAACAGGTAGGAATATTCAGCCTGAGAGCTCCTTTTGACTTGGTGCTTGTGCCATTTGTCCCTTCTGTTTTGATTGCTGACCAGTCTACTGGCTTGTGCTGCCAGAAATGTAAGAAAAGAATCTAGACTGTTACTTAAGGATGTGGAAAGCCCTTACCCCAGTCAGGATTTCCCCCTTTCAGATCAGTTTGAAGACCTCCCTCTGGTCTTGACTCTCCCGAAGGCATCTTTCCCATCACTCTGGATTGTGTTACTAAGCTCTGTGTCAGGCCACATGGAGGGCACCTGTTGCCTTCCCCACACTCTTATCAAGACCCACAAGCTCATAGCCTTATTGCCTCCCCTGTTTAAAATGCCAGCCCTGTCTTATCATATCCATGCTCCCAGCCTCATGCTGGTTGAGCCCTAGTTGGAGGTGCAGGTGGTTCCTTCAGGTAGTAGGGAGCATATGGAGCTAGGTTGAGAACCAGGAACTACGGCTGCACAGAGCAGCAAGGTGTCACCAATCAAATTAACACAGGTACTTCTTTGATATGTTTATATTATGCACATTTGAGTTCAAGCTAATGTAGAACAGTTCCCTCTCCCAGAAATCCCAGTTCTCACTCTCAGGGTGAATTGGGAAGACTCCAGTACCTGTTGCAGATCTTCTCCCTTCCCTGTCCCATTTCTTTTTCAGCAGGAACAAAGTTGTGCCAGGGCTTAGCACTAGCTTTCTTAAAAGGATATCCTCACGCTGGCCAGCAACTTGCATTGTCTTTCCCCAAACAACATAACACTGGTGAATCCAAGTGCCATATGTTGTTTTCAGTGCCCTTTCATTTTTACAGTAAGATAAAACTGTGCAGGATGTTCCCCCATTAGATTTGCAGCCATGGGGGAAAGCTAAGAAAGCTCAGGCATGGTCTTATCAGATATTTTTCCAGCTGGATTCTGTGGTGTATCACCAGCAGTGACTGATGTTGTTTCATCATGACCTAGGCAACCTTCTCAGCGTGCCTGAGAAATAGTCCTCTGCTGGGTATCTGCAGGGCAACTGTTTTGAAGCTTTGTTTATGCCATTCCCATATTGTGACAGATTCTTCATATTGAAATATTGCTTAGGACTAATCCCAAGATTTTCCCTGAGGGTTTGGAAGCAATTTGATGCCAAATATTCTAGAGAAATTTCTCTTTATTTAGCAGAAGTCCAGTAGACTTAAAAATGCTAGTCCTTGCAGTAGTCTGTCTGTAGGCCTTCCAGTGAATGTAGGAATGCTAGTCACCATACGTGGCACCTATAAGAAAAAGACACAAGTTATATTGTTAGAGGTTTGTGTGAATGCCTGTCGGATCCTATGACCAGTCCTTAATCGCTGCTACTTTTGAAGTGCCTGTGCTAGGCTCTAGTGGGTGACAGATATTTGGAACTGCTCTGTCCTGTTTCTCGCAGGGAGGGTGTGCAGAGAATAGTAGCGGCCAAAAGATTTTACCTCAGTGTGCAAAGTGAGGATGCTCTGCAGGGTTGGAGTATACTGAAGCGGGTTACTGGCAAGAAACTATTTTTCTTCCATTTTTAAACAATCAATCATATGTTTTATTAGAGTAATTAATTTACTAACTGAATGCAAATTGTGAGGCCATTGCCCTAATATGAGCATACTAGAACTCTGAAATATTTTCTTTTCAGATATGATATTTAGTAAGTATTTCTGCCAGAAAAATAAGCATTGTGGATACTGTTATTCCAAGAGGAGCCAGAACAGCATCTTTCTCTAGTTCTTGCTTGGCTCATCTGAGCTTGTGCCCAAGAAGAAAAATTAGATCTGGAGTCTTCTCTGTGGCTGGTAAGGATCACATAGTGGTCCTTTGCAGTTGTTTCCATATCAGGTTGATTTTGCTATTCCCTCACTTCCCTCTTCTAAAGAGCAATCCTTTTCTAGAAGATATGTAATTAGTCTTATTTTCTGTAAATGAGCTCTGAAACTCAGATTGAATCCCCGCCCCCATCAGGTGAGGAGGCTCCCTGGCATCCTAGAATAGAGTTGGAAAAAAAAAAAAAGGAGGCAAAAGAGCAGAATTTCAGGCTGTCTTAAAGCTAGTTTAAATCTACAACCCAGCATTAGAACTTGATTGTACTCTGGAATTGCAGAGAGAATTCTCTCTTGTGTAGAGAATTCTCTCTTGTGTAGAGAATTCTCTCTTGTGTAGAGAATTCTGCAAAAGTTTTCCCCTTTTAGATTCAGCTAACTACCAATTACCATTGCTGTCCTGAAGGACTTTCTGAGCAGAAAGATTTAAAGCTAATGAATATGGTTTTCACATACTGCATTTGAGCTTTCAAGTTAAGATGAGCTCCTTAAAAAAGGAGGACTTCTGCACTTGCAGAGGGCATAGCCTTCAGTCACAAATCTACATCATCAGCAATTGTGGTATAAGCTAGGACATACCCTTTGTTAATCTAGGAACTTCTTGGGTTAATGAAAGAAGTTGAAGGCACTGCAGAAAGAATGATTAAATTGCTATGCTATGCAGCATATAGCACGTTAATGTTTTCTAGTGCATCTAAAATGACATTCAGATTACTTAAACTGACTGCAACTTAGTGAATGTAATCCCTGGGGTAGATGACTAAATTCAAATGCCAGTGTTTTAATAAACTTAATGGGGAAAAATCTATAAATCAGCTCTGTGTTTATTTTGTTTTTATTTTTCTTACCCTGGAATTGGCTACATTTGGGGACCTTGAAATGAGGCCAGTCTGAGTCAGAATGCTTATGCCAGCATTACTGAAGTGTTTCACCTTGCTCTGTGGGGTTGGGATATAGGTTACTTGTCATCCCTGCCTAATACTTGTGAATTATTTAGAAGAAGGAATCGCCTTGCCGCAGAGATACGTTAGCTGATGTTGGTGCATGTTATATCTTTCAGGTTTCTCTGTGACAGTCAGAAGGATTTGGATGAGCTGCTGGATTGCCTGCATCCACAAGGAGTAAGAGAGAGCCAGCTAAAGGAGCGTTTGGAGAAAAGGTGAGCCTGCTATTTTTTTTCTGTGTGCCTTCTCAAAGTCAAAGCGTATCCTCATCACAGCAAGCCTTTCCATTCCTGGGGCAGCATTCTGTGCTTTGCTTTGATTTTGCCTGTGCTGAAGAGGGGAGGATATTGAAGATGAGAAATGGCTGTTTTTCTTGGGCAGTAACTGCAAGTTCTTGATAAGTAATGTTCTCAACTGTGAAGAGGTTCTGTCAGTCTTTAAATTGCTCCTTGCTACTGGAAACAACGGCAGTGCTGTTTCACTCACAGAGCCAGAACTACCATGTGCTTTCAAGTGTCTTTCAAAGAACGTTCTGCACTGGTGGAGCGTGTAGATCATGATGGACACCATTGTTGCCCCAGTGCCTGCACAGCATACAAGGCAGTGGTCTGCATGTATTCAAAGGTTGTTTTTGATTTTCCAGGTATCAGGACATCACGCATTCTATCCATTTGGCTCGGAAACAGAACTTGGGCCTCAAATCCTGTGACGGCAACCAGGAACTACTGAACTACCTCCGAAGTGATCTAATTGAGGTTGCAACTCGGCTGCAAAAAGGAGGCTTGGGATATGTTGATGTGACACCAGAGTATGAAGCAAGAGTGAGTGAACAGGCAAAGTAGTACTGAGCAAGACAAGCATGAGCTGATACTTTCTGTGGAAGGTCTTGAGTCTTTTGTTCTCCTCAGACAAGAGGATCAGGAAAATCAGTGTTCTCATGTGTCCTCTTTTTCTAAACTATTATTTCAAGATTACACAGCTGCTGGCTTGGGGTCCTTTTGGTGTAGGTAGGTCATAATGTTGGAGCTAGGTGTCCTGCACAGCTGTTAAATTGTCCTAT